>NC_052075.1:2877500-2972500 GCF_015852505.1 Tachyglossus aculeatus
AGTAGTAACAAAGATATTTCTTGAGCACCCACTGGGTACAATGCACTATTCAAAATACTTGGAATAGATCAATCCCCCTTTTAGACTGTGAGCCCACTGTTGGGTAGGGACTGTCTCTATATGTTGCCAACTTGTACTTCCCAAGCGCTTAGTACAGTGCTCTGCACACAGTAAGCGCTCAATAAATATGACTGATGATGATGATGAATCAACCAGTGGTATATATTCAGCGTTTACTGCTTTCAGATCACTGTACTAAGTGCTTGGGAGAATACAATACAGTAGAACCGGTAGACAGGTTCCCTGCCCACAAGGCTCAAAGGCAAGCTCCTTGTGGGCAAGGAACATGTCTGTTTATTGTTCGACTGTACTCTCCCAAGTGCTTACTACAGTGCTCTGTACACAGTAAGCGCCCAATAAATACAGCTGAATTGAATAAGACATATTCCCCTCTCACAAGGTATTTACATTCGAGCTGGGGGAGACAGACGTAGAGGTATTTACAAACGGGGTATCCAGAATATATATATTGACTGCACAATTAAACATGTATATATGCATAAGGGCTGAGGAAGGGGAAGAAAAATAAATATGCAAGTAATAAAGGTGGATGATAGGTTGATGTGCCTTGGGGTGTCGGGAGGTAATCAGGGAAGGCTTGTTGGAGGAGGTGGAATTTTAGGAGGGCTTTGAATGCGGAGATTGCTGTGGCCCATCAGATTAGGGGTAGGGGGAGTTTAATGCTCCATAAACAGGAGAAGGGAGGTGAGAGAGCAGAAAGTGGGTTTCAGCTAGGAGGTTGGCCTGGGAACCACAAAGAGAGCCAACTGGTGAGTAGGGGGTAAAGAGAGATTTTTTTAAATGGTATTTGTTAAGCACTTACTATGTGTCAAACACTGTTCTAAGCACTGGGGTAGATAGAAGCTAAATAGGTTGGACACAGTCTTTATCTGACATGGGGCTCACAGTCTAAGTAGGAGGGAGAACCGGAGAACTGAGGCACGGAGAAGTGAAATGACTTGCCAAAGGTCTCACAGTAGGCAGTTGGCAGAGCCTGGATTAGAACCCAGATCCTCTGACCCGTGCCCGGGCTCTTTACACCAGGCCATGCTGCTCATATGTAAGATGGGGAGAGTTGGTGGACAATCTTGACTTTGGGCAAGTCGCTTAACTTCTCTATGCCTCAGTTCCCTCATCCGTAAAATGGGGATTAAGACTTGGAGCCCCACAGGGGACAACCTGATTACCTTGTATCTATCCTAGTTCTTAGAACAATGCTTGGCACATAGTAAGTGCTGAATAAATTCCATCATTATTATTATTATTATTATTATATGGGAAGCCCCTGAAGGGATAGTCTGAGCAACAGCATAGAGTCAAAATGGGAGGGAGAAAAAGCTAGAGACGGGGAGTCCAGAAGGAAGACTGATAAAATAGTCAAGTGGTGATATAACAAGCGCTTGAACCAAGAGGTTTAGAAGTCTGATCCGAGAGCAATGGACAGTTGGGAAAAATAAGAATTGACAGGATTTAGCAGGAGCTGGAAGGCTGCGAGCTTGTTGTGGCGAGGTAATGTGTCCACCGATTCTGTTGCATTGAACACTCCCAAACAATACAGTGGTTTGCACATGGAAAGTGCCCAATAAATGTGACTGATTGATTGACTGATTGAGTCCCATGTGGGACACGGACTCTGCTGATCTGATTATTGGTGTCTACCCCACTGCTTAGATTAATACCATTATTATTAATATTGATGATGATGGCATTTGTTACGTGCTTACTGTGAGTCAAGCACTGTTCTAAGCACTGGAGTAGATACAAGCTGATCAGGTTGAACACAGTCCTTGTCCCACATGGGGCTAACGGTCTTAATCCCCATTTGACAGATGAGGTAATTGAGGCAAAGAGGAATGAAGTGACTTGCCCAAGGTCACACAGCAGGAAAGTGATGGAGCCGGGATTAGAACCCAGGTCCTTCTGATTCCCAGGCCTGTGTTCAACGGGCCATGCTGTGGCCTAGTGGATGGTGCAGCCCACAGTCCTGATTAATCCAAATAATGGATAATCAGATGGGAAAAAAAATCAATAATTAGCTCTATACAGAAATTACACCCGTCTTTTCCCCAACCAACCCCTCGCTTCACACTATCAGCCTCTAAAGTATGACCGTGGAAACTCCCATGTGCCGCACCCCCTTGCAAAGAAACAACATTTCTGATTTTATTTTATTTTACTTGTACGTATCTATTCTATTTATTTTATTTGCTAGTATGTTTGGTTTTGTTCTCTGTCTCCCCCTTTTAGACTGTGAGCCCACTGTTGGGTAGGGACTGTCTCTATATGTTGCCAATTTGTACTTCCCAAGCGCTTAGTACAGTGCTCTGCACATAGTAAGCACTCAATAAATACGATTGATGATGATGCTGATGATGATTTAATAGGAGGTGGCCGTCTCTTGAACAACGCAATTGGTGTGTCGGAAAATTCTGCGCAAATAGTGATTTAATTGGGGCCTTTTTCTATGGTGGAAAAGACCCAGTTGGGGTTTATGGGTGCCTTGATATTGAAAAACCACTGTGGACACAGTATAAAGCACCAGATGAAGCCAAACTCAGAATTATTGATTTCTTTTAAAAAACTGCTCTGGATGGAGTACAGCCATTCCACCCTCAATCGGGGATCTTAACGCTCTTCAAATGAACAAGATTTGGATTTAGTAAGTGGTGGACGGTGGGGAGGAGTTCATTTCATTCGTTCAGTCGTATTTATTGAGCGCTTACTGTGTGCAGAGCACTGTACTAAGCGCTTGGGAAGTACAAATAGGCAACATATAGAGACGGTCCCTACCCAATAACAAGCTCACAGTTCATTTGAATTGAATGGAAACCAATCAATCAATCGTATTTATTGAGCGCTTACCGTGTGCAGAGCACTGTACTAAGCGCTTGGGAAGTCCAAGTTGGCAACATATAGAGACAGTCCCTACCCAACAGTGGGCTCACAGTCAAAAAGGGGGAGACAGAGAACAAAACCAAACATACTAACAAAATAAAATAAATAGAATAGATATGTACAAGTAAAATAAATAGAGTAATAAATATGTACAAAGATTCTGTACTTTCCTTCCTCCAAATCTTAATCTGTTCTTCCAGGTTTCTCTAAGCTTGGTAGAGGGGTAAGGAAATAAATGAGCTTCATTATCCAGAGAATAACCGACTGGAGGTCTCGCCCACACTAAAGCTTTAGGAAGGAAATGTTTAACCTACCTATTTGCGTCCATTTAAATAAACTGATGAAATTGGGCTGAGCACTAACAAAATGTCCATTGCCCGGGGGTTGTAAATTCCGATCAACAATTGATTTTGTTAATATGGAACATCCTATTGTGAGTACTCAGTGTGCTCGGTAAACCAAGTCTAACCAACAGGCTTCCTGGTCCTTAGTTGCAGGGATATTTCAGTGCTGAAAGCATTTTTATTGGGGTGGTTTCACTCCTAAACAAATGTCTTTATTAATCAATAGAGAAGCAGCGTGGCTCAGTGGAAAGAACACAGGCTTTGGAGTCAGAGGTCATGGGTTCTAATCCCGGCTCCACCACTTGTCAGCTGGGTGACTTTGGGCAAGTCGCTTCACTTCTCTGTGCCTCAGTTACCTCATCTGTAAAAGGCAGAAGTGGACCTTCCCTGTGAAAAAGCAAAAGTTTAAGGCCCCATTATTTGAGTGATTTTTCAAATCTGGGCATGTAATAAAGACAACATATAATAATAATAATGGCATTTGTTAAGCGCTTACTATGTGCAAAGCAGTGTTCTAAGCACTGGGGGGATACATTAATAATAATAATAATATAACAGCATTTACTAAATGGGGATTAAGACTGTGAGCCCCCCAGGGGACAACCTGTTCACCTTGTGACCTCCCCAGCGCTTAGAACAGTGCTTGGCACATAGTAAGCACTTAATAAATGCCATCATTATTATTATTGGGGTTTTTAAGAAGCACAGTGGCTCAGTGGAAAGAGCCCGGGCTTGGGAGTCAGAGGTCATGGGTTCTAATCCCGGCTCCGCCACTTGTCAGCTGGGTGACTTTGGGCAAGTCACTTTACTGCTCTGGACCTCAGTTCCCTCATCTACAAAACAGGGGTTAATAATAATAATGATGGCATTTATTAAGCGCTTATTATGTGCTAAGCACCATTCCAAGTGCTCAATTCCCTCATCTGGAAAATGGGGATGAAGACTGTGAGCCCCACGTGGGACAACCTGATTACCTTGTCTCTCTCCCAGCGCTAAGAACAGTGCTTCTAGACTGAGCCCACTGTTCGGTAGGGACCGTCTCTATATGTTGCCAACTTGTACTTCCCAAGTGCTTAGTACAGTGCTCTGCACACAGTAAGCGCTCAATAAATATGACTGACTGAATGAATGAATGCTTGACACCTGTCCACATGCTTTGTCTTGTTGTCTCTCTCCCCCTTCTAGACTGTGAGTCCGTTGTTGGGTAGGGACCTTCTCTATGTGTTGCCAACTTGTACTTCCCAAGCGCTTAGTCCAGTGCTCTGCACACAGTAAGCGCTCAATAAATACGACTGAATGAATGAATGAATGCCTGGCACATAGTAAGCACTTAACAAATACCATCATCACTATTCTTGGGGTTGGAAGTGAAGGGTGCTTTTTCCTAGTCATATTCCTTATGTTGCCAACTTGTACTTCCCAAGCGCTTAGTCCAGTGCTCTGCACACAGTAAGCGCTCAATAAATACGATTGAATGAATGAATGAATGCTGGGCACATAGTAAGCACTTAACAAATACCATCATCATTATTCATTGGGGTTGGAAGTGAAGGGTGCTTTTTCCTAGTCATATTCCTTATGTTGCCAACTTGTTCTTCCCAAGCGCTTAGTCCAGTGCTCTGCACACAGTAAGCGCTCAATAAATATGATTGAATGAATGAATGAATGCTGGGCACATAGTAAGCGCTTAACAAATACCATCATCATTATTAACTGGGGTTGGAAGTGAAGGGTGCTTTTTCCTAGTCATATTCCTTATGTTGCCAACTTGTTCTTCCCAAGCACTTAGTCCAGTGCTCTGCACACAGTAAGCACTCAATAAATACGATTGAATGAATGAATGAATGCTTGGCACATAGTAAGCCATCGTTATTATTATTAACAAATACCATCATCATTATTAATTGCGGTTGGAAGTGAAGGGTGCCTTTTCCTAGTCATATTCCTAATGTTGCCAACTTGTACTTCCCATGCGCTTAGCCCAGTGCTCTGCACACAGTAAGCGCTCAATAAATACGATTGAATGAATGAACGAATGCTTGGCACATAGTAAGCCATCATTATTACTCCATTTATTTATTTTACTTGTGCATATCTATTCTATTTATTTTATTTTGTTAATATGTTTGGTTTTGTTCTCTGTCTCCCCCTTCTAGAGAGTGAGCCCACTGTTGGGTAGGGACCGTCTCTAGATGTTGCCAACTTGGACTTCCCAAGCGCTTAGTGCAGTGCTCTGCACACAGTATGCGCTCAATAAATACAATTGACTGATTGATTGATTGATTATTAATTGGGGTTGGAAGTGAAGGGTGCCTTTTCCTAGTCATATTCCTAATGTTGCCAACTTGTCCTTCCCAAGCGCTTAGCCCAGTGCTCTGCACACAGTAAGAGCTCAATATGACTGAATGAATGAACGAATGCTTGGCACATAGTAAGCCATCATTATTACTCTATTTATTCATTTATTTATTTTACTTGTAGATATCTATTCTATTTATTTTATTTTGTTAATATGTTTGGTTTTGTTCTCTGTCTCCCCCTCTTAGACTGTGAGCCCACTGTTGGGTAGGGACTGTCTCTATATCTTGCCAACTTTTACTTCCCAAGCGCTTAGTACAGTGCTCTGCACACAGTAAGCGCTCAATAAATACGATTGACTGATTGATTGATTATTAATTGGGGTTGGAAGTGAAGGGTGCCTTTTGCTAGTCATATTCCTAATGTTGCCAACTCATCCTTCCCAAGTGCTTAGCCCAGTGCTCTGCACACAGTAAGCGCTCAATATGACTGAATGAATGAACGAATGCTTGGCACATAGTAAGCCATCATTATTACTCTATTTATTTTACTTGTACATATCTATTCTATTTATTTTATTTTGTTAATATGTTTGGTTTTGTTCTCTGTCTCCCCCTTCTAGAGTGTGAGCCCACTGCTGGGTAGGGACCGTCTCTATATGTTGCCAACCTGGACTTCCCAAGCACTGAGTACAGTGCTCTGCACACAGTAAGCGCTCAATAAATACGATTGATGGATTGATTATTATTATTAACAAATACCATCATCATTATTAATTGGGGTTGGCAGTGAAGGGTGCTTTTTCCTAGTCATATTCCTGAGAGCCACTAGGGGGCGACGTTCCAGATACTATTGATTAATTTGAGTATTGGAGGGAAAAAAAGAGAATTATTGGGTGGCACAACTTGGGGGGAATTGTTGCATCTGTCGGTGACACTCTTCCTGCTTGAAGCCTACACTGAGAATATTTTATTTCTACTTTCACCACGGCCGTAAAATTTCAGAGGGCAGGTCCCCTGCCTCAGCCCTTGCTTAGTGGTTGGGTGGTGGGGGGCGTGAAAAGGCAGAAGTGGACCTCCCCTGCGAAAAAGCCAAACTTTAAGGCCCCAGTATTTGAGTGATTTTTCAACTCTGGGCGTATAAGGCAACAAATAATAATAATAATAATAATAATAATAATAATAATAATAATAATAGCATTTGTTAATCAATCAATCAATCAATCGTATTTATTGAGCGCTTACTATGTGCAGAGCACTGTACTAAGCGCTTGGGAAGTACAAATTGGCAACACATAGAGACAGTCCCTACCCAACAGTGGGCTCACAGTCTAAAAGGGGGAGGCAGAGAACAAAGCCAAACATACCAAAAAATAAAATAAATAGGATAGAAATGTACAAGTAAAATAAATAAATAGAGTAATAAATATGTACAACCATATATACATATATACAGGTGCTGTGGGGAAGGGAAGGAGGTAAGATGGGGGAATGGAGAGGGGGACGAGGGGGAGAGGAAGGAAGGGGCTCAGTCTGGGAAGGCCTCCTGGAGGAGGTGAGCTCTCAGCAGGGCCTTGAAGGGAGGAAGAGAGCTAGCTTGGCGGAGGGGCAGAGGGATCAATTGTTAAGCGCTTACTATGTGCAAAGCACTGTTCTAAGCGCTGGGGGATACAATAATAATAATATAACAGCATTTATTAAGTGCTTACTATGTGCACTGCACTGTTCTAAGCGCTGGGGGGATACAATAATAATAATAATATAACAGCACTTATTATGTGCAAAGCACTGTTCTAAGCGCTGCAGGGGGGGATACAAGGTGATCAGGTTGTCCCACATGGAGCTCACAGTCTTAATCCCCATTTTACAGATGAGGGAACTGAGGCACAGAGAAGTTAAGTGACTTGCCCAAAGTCACACAGCTGACAATCGGTGGAGGTGGGATTTGAGCCCATGACCTCTGACTACAAAGCCCGGGCTCTTTCCACTGAACCACGCTGCTTCCCAACATATATAACATATATATATGCAGCATAATAGTAATAATAATAATAATATCAAGCACTTACTATGTGCAAAGCACTGTTCTAAGTGCTGGGGAGGTTACGAGGTAATCAGGTTGCCCCACGTGGGGATCACAGTCTTCATCCCTATTTTACAGATGAGGTAACTGAGGCCCAGAGAAGTTAAGTGACTTGCCCAAAGTCACACAGCAGATGTGTGGCAGAGCAGGGATTTGAACCCATGACCTCTGACTCCAAAGCCCGGGCTCTTTCCACTGAGCCACACTGCTTCTCATTTAGCGCTTCTCATTCATTCATTCAATTGTATTTATTGAGCGCTTACTGTGTGCACAGCACTGGACTAAGCGCTTGGGAAGTACAAGATGGCAACATATAGAGACGGTCCCTACCCAGAGGGGGCTCAGTCTAGACAACAAAAGAAAACATATTAACAAAATAAAATAAATAGAATAAATACGTACAAGTAAAATAAATAAATAGAGTGGTTGTATGGGGGGGCATGAAAAGGCAGAAGTGGACCTTCCCTGTGGAAAAGCAAAACTTTAAGGCCCCAGTATTTGAGTGATTTTTCAAATCTGGGCATATAATAAAGACAACATATATATATGCAGCATAATAATAACAATAATAATGATGGTATTAAGTGCTTACTATGTGCAAAGCACTGTTCTAAGCGCTGGGGAGGTTACATGGTGATCGGGTTGCCCCACGGTGGGGCTCACAGTTTTGATCCCCACTTTCCAGATGAGGTAACTGAGGCCCAGAGAAGTGAAGTGACTCGCTCAAAGTCACCCAGCTGACAAGTGGCGGAGTCGGGATTAGAACCCATGACCTCTGACTCCCAAGCCCGGGCTCTTTCCACTGAGCCACGCTGCTTCTCATCTGTGGCGGTGTGGGACTAGTAGTAGTAGTAATGGTGGTAGTAGTAGCAGTATACACTGAGAGACAGCTTTGAGCAGTGCACTGTACGAAGACCTGCGAAGTACAGAACAAAGAAAAGACCCATTCCCCGCCAACAAGGAGCAGCGTGGCTCGGTGGAAAGAGCCCGGGTTTTGGAGTCAGAGGTCATGGGTTCAAATCCCGGCCCCTCCAATTGTCAGCTGGGTGACTTTGGGCAAGTCACTTCACTTCTCTGAGCCTCAGTTACCTCATCTGGAAAATGGGGAGTAAGGCTGTGAGCCCCACGAGGGACAACCTGATCACCTTGTAACCTCCCCAGCACTTAGAACAGGGCTTTGCACATAGTAAGCGCTTAATAAATGCCATCATTATTATTATTATTATTATTACAGATTCATCCCCACGGGATATTTGCGCGGGCCAAAAATGTCAGCAGGTTCAAACCACTAAATTGATGGATGAATTATCCCTGATGGAGAAATAGAAGGAAAGCTGGAGATGCTGAGGGGAAAGTTAGGGATTCTGAAAAGTCCATGCAGAATAGTCCAGAGAAGCAGCGTGGCTCAGTGGAAAGAGCACGGGCTTTGGAGTCAGAGGTCATGGGTTCAAATCCTGCCTCCGCCACTTAGCTGTGTGACTTTGGGCAAGTCACTTAACTTCTCTGTGCCTCAGTTACCTCATCTGGAAAAGGGGGATAAAGTCTGTGAGCCCCACGTGGGACAACTTGATTACCTTGTAACCTCCCCAGCGCTTAGAACAGTGCTTTGCACATAGTAAGCGCTTAGTAAATGCCATTATTATTATTATGCCTAATTATTACAAAGGCATGGCTGCCAGTCAACCTACGAATCAATCAATCAATCGTATTTATTGAGCACTTACTGTGTGCAGAGCACTGTACTAAGCACTTGGGAAGTACAAGATGGCAACATATAGCAACAGTCCCTACCCAACAGTGGGCTCACAGTCTAGCAAAAACTCCGCACTCTCGGCCTCAAGGCTCTCCATCACCTCACCCCCTCCTACCTTTCATTCATTCATTCGTATTTATTGAGCGCTTACTGTGTGCACAGCACTGTACTAAGCGCTTGGGAAGTACAAGATGGCAACATATAGCGACAGTCCCTACCCAACAGTGGGCTCACAGTCTAGCAAAAACTCCGCACTCTCGGCCTCAAGGCTCTCCATCACCTCGCCCCCTCCTACCTTTCATTCATTCATTCAATCGTATTTATTGAGCGCTTACTGTGTGCAGGGCACTGTACTAAGCGCTTGGGAAGTACAAATTGGCAAGTTAGAATCCTGGGAAGAGAGCGTTATTGATGGGACCTATTGTGACATTTTCTTATATCCCTCTCAACGTCTCAGGGACCGACAGGTTACTGTTGCCAGTGTTGGGGACAGAAAACTGGGCTGGTCCGATTCAATAGCGGCAGTGCTCACTGTTTAATATTTTAAATTGATAAACTTGGGACTTCTAAGTTTCTTGCCTCTAAAGGAAGGCGAATTGGGTGTGAAATGGCCTAGTCATCTTCCGCCAGGGAAAATAGTTCCTCTCAATCCCTTTCTCCCTCTCTGACTCTCTCAGCATGTCTCCCCGTCCTCCCAATATAGACACCCCCCTGATGATGTAAATCACCTTTGTTTATGTATGGGATTGAAAAGGCAAGGTGGGACCTACAGTTCTGACAACACTGCTGTATTGTCCTCCCCTAAGTGCTTAATACAGTGCTCTGCCCACGGTAAGCGCTCAATAAATACCATCGGATCGACCGATGGAACCCAAAGTCCACCTCTTATCTCAAGCCTGGATTCAAGGGAAGCAACGTATTTGTTCGTACTTTCTCTTAGCACTGATTCTCCAGGATTCCCCAAAGAATTATTTTTTTAAGGCTACCCAGCCTTAATGTACAGAGGACATAAAATGTGCTTAAAGGGTCCTGAATATACTAGTGAAAAATGTGACAGAATAAGTATGATGTAATTTCACTATTTTGGCACAGTAAATGGAATTATACATTTCCTATTATCTTCCAACAGTTATTGAAAATGAAATGAAATATATTCTCTTCCTCCCCCACCCCAAATAAAAGATTTTTTTTCTTTTAATGCAATTTCTTCTGCAGTTTGCTCATTTGGCATTCATTCCCCTCCTCCTGCGTTGGGGATGCATTCTGTTACGGAGCATTCCGTGGAAAAAAAAAAAGAACAAAAAAAAGTATACTACTTCTTTAAAATATATTGCAAGAATACTCATTTCCAGATTTTTATTGCAGCTCTAGCTGGTATTCTTGCATGCAGTTTTGTAATTTATTCTGAACATTCCACTTAAACCTTTTTTCAATAGCATGATTTTATTAGAGTCAGCTCACTGGACTTTCCCAAAAAGGTATTTAAGATCAAATAAAACCAGTGCTTGGAAAAATATCATTACAATATGAAAGCAGTTACAAAAACATTAGTACTGCAAAGTTTTATTTCAAATGGCTGAGCCTGCTGTACCCCAGGTTATTGCGTTTCTACTTCTTCAGACACACTTACTGGAGAAATGGGAAAAACTGTCATCTTAGCAGTTTTGGCCCATTTTTTTTAAGTATAAAAATTTAAAGCGAGGCAGCCAAGTTCTTAGGTATCCTCATTAATAATAAAAGTAAACTGCCCTTCAATCTCAAGTTCTTAGGCTCTGACTTTCCGATTCCCCTTACAGCGGAGGAGAAAACCATGCCCCACCCCAATAAATGGAGGTGATTTCTTTTTTTTTAAACTAGTTTGTCAGCTGGGTGGAGTCAAAAAGTTCATCCTTCTCTAGAAGTATGAGTAGTGATGGTATTTATTATGTGCTTACTAGGTGCAGGACACTGAACTTTGACGGGAAGGAATACGTGAGTGGAAATTGGACGCAATTTTGGGAAGGGGGTCTTCAAACTACTGCCATTTTACCTCTCTGCCCCTCCAAACCAGAGTCTTTTTGGCTCATGGACTGACTGAGGGTTCCCATTTTAGGGCCTAATCCTTTGGGTCTTCCACTGACAAAGCTTCCATCCAAACCCTGGAGCCCTCAGTGGGGTCCAGTAGAAGGTTTTCAGGCCAAATCTGCCCATCCATCCATCAATCAGTCAATTAATGGTATTTAGTGACCACTTCCTGGGTGATGAGCACTGTAGTAGATGCTTAGGAGGGATCGCTACGGTACAGTTGGGAGTCATGTTCTCTGTCCACAGGAGCAACTCACACTACGGGTTCCTCCTTTCCCTTAGGTTTCTCAGCCTCAAAGTCTGGATGAGCCGTAAGGATCCTAAGCCCCTTCCAAATTCGGACTGACTTCCAAATTCTGGTGAATTGTACTCTCCCAAGCGCTTAGTACAGTCCTCTGCACATAGTAAGTGCTCAATAAATACCATTGACTGACGGATTGAATGAAACCAAATACCTCCATGGCCTTGTGATGAGGATCACTACTTGCTGGCCGGACCCTGGATACGGGCACAATATTTGAGAATGCCATTTAAGGACGTTTCCTTTCGGCCCGGGTTTCAATTAAAATCTAATGGGCAGGAAAAAAATGCAGCCATATTATTATTATTATTATTGGACTTGTTCAGCCCTTATTATGTGTTAAGCACTTTTTCTAAGTGCTAGGGTAGGTACAAGTTAATCTCATTATTATAGTAGCAAAACCCCTGTGGGCATTGTATTACCCCCGCAGGCGCTCAGTACAGTGCTCTGTCCACAGTAAGTGCTCGATAAAAACCAGTCAATCAATCAATCGTATTTATTGAGTGCTTACTGTGTGCAGAGCACTGTACTAAGCGCTTGGGAAGTACAAGTACAATACCAGTGATTGATTGATCAACAGCGTGGCTCAGTGGAAAGAGCACGGGCTTTGGAGTCAGAGGTCATGGGTTCAAATCCCAGCTCTGCCAATTGTCAGCTGGGTAACCTTGGGCAAGTCATTTCACTTCTCTGGGCCTCAGTTACCTCATCTGTAAAACGGGGATGAAGACTGTGAGCCCCCCATGGGACAACCTGATCACCTTGTAACCTCCCCAGCGCTTGGAACAGTGCTTTGCACATAGTAAGCGCTTAATAAATGCCATCATTATTATTATTATTAACGGGCCTGTTCTGGCTACCTCTTTACCCTTTTCCCTTACTGCTGATTCTACAGGATTCATTCATTCGTTCAATAGTATTTATTGAGCGCTTACTGTGTGCAGAGCACTGTACTAAGCGCTTGGAAAGTACAATTCGACAACAGAAAACAACAAAACAGGATGACAGGTTTGGGGAAGGCCTAGGAGATCAACATTGTGAGGTTCATTTCCCTCACCCTGAGACTGTTGACACCCGCCCAGCCGAAGCGTGACGACAAAGTACCATAATCACTCATCATCATCATCATCATCAATCGTATTTATTGAGCGCTTACTGTGTGCAGAGCACTGTACTAAGCGCTTGGGAAGTACAAAATTGGCAACATATAGAGACAGTCCCTGCCCAACAGTGGGCTCACAGTCTAAAAGGGGGAGAAAGAGAACAAAACCAAACATACTAACAAAATAAAATAAATAGAATAGATATGTACAAGTAAAATAAATAGAGTAATAAATATGTACAAACATATATACTTATATACAGGTGCTGTGGGGAAGGGAAGGAGGTAAGATGGGGGGGATGGAGAGGGGGAATCACTCCCGTTCTTTCCTAGGATTATCCTCTTGTCCCTTTCCCCAAAGAGCGCATTTGCGGCAAGGCGAGATCCATCCCCTCAAACTTGCAGATTAGGTGGTGGCCACGCGGGCTTTTAAATACTCTCTAAAAATTGCAAGTTACTCTGCATATGACTTTTCTAAGTAGAAATATGCTTAAAAAGTAAAGTCTTTATTGCTTCTTAAAAGGCACAGCCCTCTGTGATAAATTCTCATATTTTGACTGTTAATATGTTTGAATGAAAATTATTTATACATTTTGGTGAGGTTGAGTGGTTTTCATTTGATTGCTGCCTCTGGAAATGAAAGCAGAATAGCAGGAAATTTACATGTCAGGCTGTGATGTATATCCAGATTATGAGATGATTTTGTGCGGCAGACGAAACACCAAGTAAAATCATTTGCATCAAACTGTGACAACTGCAATTCCTGACAAGGCCTCTTAGTTTTCTGGGCTATTATCATTGTACAAGAATATAATCTATTGACAGCCGGGCTGTTTAATACATTTAAAGGCAGACAGTGGAAGAAATCTTAACTGTTTTCATTCGCCACTGCACAAGGGCGCAGATCAAAAGTGAATTATATTTAAAAATATGCATGTATGATGATAAGATGCATGACATTCATCAACCTGTTTAGTCATGGTTAAGCTGAGATGGGGAAGATCCAATATTACTGCCATATGTGGTCTGAAATAGAGACGTGAGACTGAAAATTATATTATTGGCCAGTCAAAGTGAACAAACAGGAGTAGACATTCTTTTTTAATCCCTTTTCTTCCTGTCTAAAGACCAAGCCCTGGCCTTTTCCAGCTCCTTGGAAAGTCACCCTCTTCGGCCAAAAGATGTCCAGATGTATAAGAAATGGCAAGTTTGGGTCAGAACAATCAACATTCCGGCTCCAGCAGGGGCTTGGATGTTGCGACCTACATTTTCATGACTTGAGAGGATCCTTAAACATGTTGCCTTTCCCGCTCTAATAATCACCTTGGACATAGAGTTTGCATACCTGTTTAACCCTTTTTGGATGTTGCGACCTACATTTTCATGACTTGAGAGGAACCTTAAACGTGCTGCCTTTCCCGCTCTAATAATCACCTTCGACATAGAGTTTGCATACCTGTTTAACCCTTTTTGAGCTTTCTGGCGGCCTTTAATATTTCCCTTTAGCATCACTAACTTTCCCATTGTGGAACTCTCCTCCACAAATTCCTCCAGACCGCTAATCCTTTCTGCCAAATTCTTGGGGGACCCAATCCACATGCTGAACTCCCTCTGGGTGAAAAAGTCTCGTGTAATGGCTAGAGCCCTGGCCTGGGCGTCAAAAGGTCATGGGTTCTAATCTCGGCTCCGCCGCTTGTCTGCCCTGTGACCTTGGGCAAGTCTCTTTACCTTTCTGTGCCTCGGTTCCCTCATCTGTAAAACGGGGATCGAGACTGTGAGTCCCACGTGGGACAGGGACTGTGTCCTATCCAATTTGCTTGGATCCACCCCTGCACTTAACAAATACCACAATTATTATTATTATAATTTGCCTGGGACCAGGCTTTGCTGAACCTAATAATAATGATGGCATTTAGTAAGCGCTTACTATGTGCAAAGCACTGTTCTAAGCGCTGAGCACTGTTCTAAGAGCTGGGCTAATATACATTTTGGTGAATGCCAGTGGGTTTTCTCTTGTTTTAAGGTGCCCTCACATCTCAGCATGGCTCAGTGGAAAAGAGCCCGGGCTTTGGAGTCAGAGGTCATGGGTTCAAATCCCAGCTCCGCCACTTGTCAGCTGTGTGACTTTGGGCAAGTCACTTCACTTCTCTGCGCCTCAGTTCCCTCATCTGTAAAATGGGGATGAAGACTGTGAGTCCCCCCGTGGGACAACCCGATCACCTTGTAACCTCCCCAGCACTTAGAACACTGCTTTGCACATAGTAAGTGCTTAATGATCATCATCATCATCATCATCATCATCATCATCTCAACCTGGTCTTTCTGCATCTCCCTCATTTCAAAGCGTGGTTTTAGTGGAAAGAGCCCAGGCTGGGAGTCAGAGGAGCTGGGTTCTAATCCCGCTCCACCACTTATAATAACGATGGCACCACCTGTCTGCTGTGTGACCTTGGACAAGTCACTTCATTTCTCTGTGCTTCAGTTTCCTCAACTATGAAATGGGGATTCACTACCTGTTCTCCTTCCAGCTTAGACTGTGTGACACATGTGTGTCTAAACTGATTAATTTGTACCTACCCCAAAGCTTAGAAGAGTGTTTGACACACAGTAAGGGCTTAACAAATACCATTAAAAAACCCCCACCACTAGATTTTTCATTCTCTGGCCCACTCATTCATTAAATCACATTTATTGAGCACCCACTGTATGCAGAACTTGCCCTAAGCGCTTGTAACAACACACTCATTCCCTGTCCACAACAAGCTGGACCCAATGTAAAGCATGCTGCAGAATCCAGTCATTTCCCTTAACAAAGTGATCTAAAGGCAGTTTTAAATAAAGGGGGAAGCCCTGATGAAATGGAAGACTCTAACCAACCAGCTCATATTTAGTCTGGATGACTGACACTTTTTTGAACAAAGGAGACATCAGAAAAGAAAACTAAAGGGTGGAAAAGGGTGAAAATTTTTCAAGCCCTAATTTTGTTTTATTTATAATACTATTACTACTAAAGAGAATGGTACTTGTTAAGCGCTTATGAAGCACTGGGTAGATACAAGTTAATCAGGTTGGACAGAATTCATTCATTCATTCATTCAATCGTATTTATTGAGCGCTTACTGTGTGCAGAGCACTGTACTAAGCGCTTGGGAAGTACAAATCGGCAACATATAGAGACAGTCCCTACCCAACAATGGGTTCACAGTCTAGAAGAGGGGTTTACAGTCTAGAAGGGGGCTCATGTTGCCTCCTGTCTTCAGAACATCTCTACATGGATGTCCCACTGGCATCTCAAGCTCAACATGTCAAAAACTGGGCTCTTCTTCTTCTCCTGGCCCCCAATCCTCTCCTTCACCTTACAGAATCCCTGTCTCACATAATAATAGTAATAATAATGGAATTTGTTAAGCGCTTACCATGTGCAAAGCACTGTTCTAAGCACTGGCGGGATGCACGGTGATCAGGTTGTCCCACATGGGGCTCCCAGTTTTAATCCCCATTTTGCAGATGAGGGAACTGAGGCACAGAGACGTTAAGTGATTCGCCCAAAGTCACACAGCTGACAAGCGGTGGAGTCGGGATTAGAACCCATGACCTATGACTCCCAAGCACGAGCTCTATCCCCTAAGCCATGATGCTTCTCTGTTTTAAGAACATAATAATACTAATGGCATTTCTTAAGCACTTACTATGTGCAAAGCACTGTTTTAAGCACTGGGGGGATACGCGGTGATCAGGTTGTCCCACATGGGGCTCACAGTTTTAATCCCCATTTTGCAGATGAGGGAACTGAGGCACAGAGACGTTAAGTGATTTGCCCAAAGCCACACAGCTGACAAGCGGTGGAGTCGGAATTAGAACCCATGACCTCTGACTCCCAAGCCCGGGCTCTATCCCCTAAGCCACGCTGTTTCTCTGTTTTAAGACCATAATAATAATAATAATGGCATTTATTAAGCACTTACTATGTGCAAAGCACTGTTCTAAGCACTGGGGGATACACGGTGATCAGGTTGTCCCACATGGGGCTCACAGTTTTAATCCCCATTTTGCAGATGTGGGAACTGAGGCCCAGAGAAGTGAAGTGATTTGCCCAAAGTCACACAGCTGACAAGTGGCAGAGCGGGGATTTGAACCCTTGACCTCTGACTTCAAAGCCCGGGCTCTTTCCACTGAGCCACGCTGCTTCTCTAACCCACCTCCCCTGTTGTGTTGGGCTAACTCCACCACATTTCTAAAGAAACCTTTCTCCTAATACCCAAAATACCCACAGGAATACAAACTTATTGTGAATGCTCCCTTTCAAAGGTCGGTCACGGGGAGAGGCGTTTAGCCTTTGAAAATTTCATAAGAACATCCTGATAAATCTTCTCTACCCTTCTTCTAAATACCTTGAAACACTGATGAGGCACAAGTCTGAATTAGTTCGAATCAAAGTCTTGTAAAGGTTGTGTCTCTAATCCCTAGTGAGCTCTTGAGGACTGAAGCCTCCTGTGATCAATGGTAGCATCAGGGAATAATAATAATTATAATAATAATGATGGTATTTGTTAAGCGCTTACTATGTGCAAAGCCCTGTTCTAAGCGCTGGGGGATACAAGGTGATCAGGTTGTCCCATGTGGGGCTCACAGTCTCAATCCCCATTTTACAGGTGAGGGAACTGAGGCCCAGAGAAGTTTCGTGACTTGCCCAAAGTCACACAGCTGACACCTGTATATATGTTCGTACATATTTATTACTCTATTTATTTATTTTACTTGTACATATCTATTCTATTTATTTTATTTTGTTTGTATGTTTGGTTTTGTTCTCTGTCTCCCCCTTTTAGACTGTGAGCCCACTGTTGGGTAGGGACTGTCTTTATATGTTGCCAATTTGTACTTCCCAAGTGCTTAGTACAGTGCTCTGCATATAGTAAGCGCTCAATAAATACGATTGATGATGATGATGATGACAATTGGTGGAGTCGGGATTTGAACCCATGACCTCTGACTCCAAAGCCCGGGCTCTTTCCACTGAGCCACGCTGCTTCTCTAAGCCTCAGATGAGAAGCCGGATGGTGAACAGACTTCTCAGCCGTGGTCCCAGGGAAAGAGCACAGGCCCGGGAGTCAGAGGACCTGGGTTCTAATATTAATAATAATAATAGTGATAATAATAATAATAATAATAATGGCATTTATTAAGCAGAGCACTGTACCCGTACAGTGAGAAGCAGTGTGGCTCAGTGGAATGAGCACAGGCTTTGGAGTCAGAGGTTCCAATCCCGGCTCTGCCAATTGTCAGCTGTGTGACCTTGGGCAAGTCACTTCAATCAATCAATCAATCGTATTTATTGAGCGCTTACTGTGTGCAGAGCA
Source organism: Tachyglossus aculeatus (assembly GCF_015852505.1). NCBI lineage: Eukaryota > Metazoa > Chordata > Mammalia > Monotremata > Tachyglossidae > Tachyglossus > Tachyglossus aculeatus. The sequence continues at coordinate 2,895,757 of NC_052075.1, forward strand.
CTGTACTAAGTGCTTGGGAAGTACAAGTTGGCAACATCACTTCACTTCTCTGTGCCTCAGTTACCTCATCTGGAAAATGGGGATTAAGGCTGTGAGCCCCCCGTGGTACAACCTGATCACCCTGTAACCTCCCTAGCGCTTAGAACAGTGCTTTGCACATAGTAAGCGTTTAATAAATGCTATCATTACTACTATTATTATTATTATTCTCTGGGCCTCAGTTCCCTCATCTGGAAAATGGGGATTGAGACTGGGAGCCCCCCGTGGGACAACCTGATCACCTTGTAACCTCCCCAGCGCTTAGAACAGTGCAGTCCCTTCTAGATTGTGCGCCTGTCGTTGGGTAGGTATTGTCTCTATCTGTTGCCAAATTGTACTTTCCAAGCGCTTAGTATAGTGCTCTGCACACAGTAAGCGCTCAATAAATATGACTGAATGAGTGAATGAATGCTTTGCACAAAGTAAGCATTTAATAAATGCCATTATTATTATTATTATTGTTATTATTATCATTATTATTATTATTAAGTGCTTACTATGTGCAAAGCACTGTTCTAAGCTCTGGGGAGGATACAAGGTGATCTCCCTCCTACTTAGACTCTGAACCCCATCTGGTTCCTGATGATCCTGTATCTACCCCAGCACTGTGCTTGGCACATCATACCAACAACAACAACAACAACAACAACAACAATAATAGTAATCATCATCATCATCAATCGTATTTATTGAGTGCTTACTGTGTGCAGAGCACTGTACTAAGCGCTTGGGAAGTACAAGTCGGCAACATATAGAGACAGTCCCTACCCAACAGTGGGCTCACAGTCTAAAAGTCTAAAAATAATAATAATAATAATGCTGGTACTTGTTAAGCGCTTATTATGTGAGTCCCACGTGGGGCTCACAGTCTTCATCCCCTTTTACAGATGAGGTCACTGAGGCCCAAAGAAGTATGAGCCTGCTGTTGGGTAGGGACTCTATTTATTTATTTATTTTATGTGTACATATTTATATTACTCTATTTATTTATTTTATTTGTACATATTTATTTATTTTCTTAATATGTTTTGTTTTGTTCTCTGTCTCCCCCTTCTAGACTGTGAGCCCGCTGTTGAGTAGGGACCGTCTCTAGATGTTGCCAACTTGTAATAATAATGACGGCATTTATTAAGTGCTGACTATGTACAAAGCACTGTTCTAAGCGCTGGGGAGGTTACAAAGTGATCAGGTTGTCCCACGGGGGGGGCTCACAGTCCTAATCCCCATTTTACAGATGAGGTAGCTGAGGCACAGATAAGTTAAGTGACTTGCCCAAAGTCACACAGCTGACAATTGGTGGAGCCGGGCTTTGAACCCACGACCTCTGACTCCAAAGCCCGGGTTCTTTCCACTGGGCCACGCTGTATGTACTTCCCAAGTGCTTAGTACAGTGCTCTGCACACAGTAAGCGCTCAATAAATACGATTGAATGAATGAATAATAGCTTTCGTTATTTCCCATTTCAGCTCCCACTCCCCTCGTCGAGACAGTAAGCTCACTGTGGCCAGAGAATGTGTCTGTTGCTCTGTTGCACTCTCCCAAGCGCTTAGTACAGTGCTCTGCAAACATTGAGCACTTAATAAATACAGTTGAATGAATGAGTGAGTGAAAAAGAATAGGATAAGGACGGACCGATACCCTTGCTAGTGTTGCGGGTCCATTTTCTAGGCCAACGAATTACGTTTTCTCCTTACCTGACTGGATCTCCAGCTCTTATTAGGAGCGAAGAACCGCTACTACACTGATCCAAACGCTCATCCTATAATAATGATGCCAGAGCCCGGGCTTTGGAGTCAGAGGTCATGGGTTCGAATCCTGGCTCCACCACAAGTCTGCTGTGTGACCTTGGGCAAGTCACTTCACTTCTCTGAGCCTCAGTTCCCTCATCTGTAAAAATGGGGATTAAGACTGCGAGCCCCACGTGGGACAACTTGATCACACTGTATCCCCCCCAGTGCTTAGAACAGTGCTTTGCACATAGTAAGCGCTTAATCAATCAATCAATCGTATTTATTGAGCGCTTACTGTGTGCAGAGCACTGTACTAAGCGCTTGGGAAGTACAAATTGGCAACATCTAGAGACAGTCCCTACCCAACAGTGGGCTCACAGTCTAAAAGGGGGAGACAGAAAACAAAACCAAACATACGAACAAAATAAAATAAATAGAATAGATATGTACAAGTAAAATAAATAAATAAATAAATAGAGTAATATCTATTACTATATCCTAGCTATCCTAGGATGAGCGTTTGAGATCAATCAATCCACGGTATTTACCGTGTTTACTGTGTGCAGAGCACTGACCGAAGCGCTGGGGAGAGTTCACTACAACAGAGTAGAAAAGTTCCCTGCCCACAGGGAGTTTACAGTCTAGAGAAGTAAAAGCTACAGTACCTGCCCTCAAGGGGTTTAAAAATCTGTTGCTAAATAACGACTCTGAGCATGAGGAACACTTTGGGAGAAAGGATGACTTTTAAATAAAGAAAGATGTAACTATTCTGGAAGAAAATTTGGCCACCAACTTTATTTGACACGTGAGATGGATGGACCCTGATAGTTTCGGGGGCTGCACGGTGAAAAGTGAAGCGAAGATGGTAATAAGTATTTTGGCATTTATTCTTTATGTAGGAATATTTGTTCCTCAAAGTCAGACTATGTGGAATATTAGCATTTGAATAAATTATTCAGCACTTTCTAGAGAAAGCGGGGGGAAAAAATCTTTTCAGCATTATAACATGGCAATCTACAAGGTAGTAGAAAAAGAAGGCTGTCATTTTTTCTTCAATTACAAAAGGCAAATATTTATTATTTATAAGTATTCGCCTTGTATAGGCTTAAATGTTATTTATGAACCTGTTGCATAGTGATTTTCAATGTAACTCATTATTTTTAGCCTTAGGGTGTTGTAAAGGAGCATGGATATATTTAATGACACTCTGCTAGTCAGCGCAATTACACTGTAATCATTATGTAAAATGTGCTATTAATTAAACCAATTTCTAGTTAGAACATTCTCTTCTGCAGGGCTTAATCTTAATCTCTGGCAATCTTTCTCTCTGTTTTTCACCTATTAATTATATGATTACTTTTTAAGTTACATATGATAAAATAGGTTTTTATTTTTAAGCTGAACATGGTCAATTAAATATATTTATCAAACTCGCCTCAGATGAAGGCAACGAAGATTTATATTTCTTTGAACTGGGGAAAAAAAGGTAGTAAAGTTATTTGTGTGTCAGGACTTTTGATAAAGGAACCTCAATTTATAATATTCTCATTTCATTTTTACCCTCTGCTTAGAGGTATGAGACCCAAAAATATAGCCCACACCCACTGGTTTATAAGCCTGGCTTATCCCCCAGTCAGATTTTTTGTATTTAAAGAAAATTTATCTCATTCACTGGCAGCTGCAAAAATATGATGCTATTTAAAAATCTCATTTACATTTTACATTGGCATTTTCTTAAAGAAACAATATTCGCATTAAATTAATTGTTGTTTGGGGGAGTAGATGAGATAAATATTACCCTTCTCAAAACTACTACGCTCTGACCCTTCTAAACTACTCATTTATACTTGTAATTGCTGCATTTGAAATGTATTCTTAAAACCTCCCCCTTTTTTTCAGTAAACAGCAAAAAAGAAATCCCCTTTTGGGTTTTTTTCATCATCTTGGCTCTTGTAGTGAATAGGAAGCATTTCTCATCCTAAAAGTATTTTCTAGTGCTCTTGTCCACAATGATCCGCTACGGACAGGAGGGAAAGTGGGGAGGGGAAGGGAATCCGGTTTTCCAGGGAAGCGCTTTGGGGGAATATCCCAAATACCCCACACCTCTAGGAGGCCACTGGAGTCAATGTACGCCGACTTGTACTTCCCAAGTGCTTAGTACAGTGCTCTGCACACAGTAAGCGCTCAATAAATACGACTGAATGGATGAAGGTAGGCGATAAGCTCCAAATTGACCCCGAGTGGTCGGAGAAATTTATGGCTTCTCCCAAAGTGTTTCACTTGCTACCCAAAAATAGTTTCAGGCACCTAAGGAATCAATCAATTGTGGTCGAGAGACCTAGGAGGAAGAAGTAGGGGTTCCTACTGCTCCCCTGAACTTTCCACAATCAAACTGCTCCCACTTCACCCCTCCCTCTGACCCAGATAATAATAATAATATTTGTTAAGTGCTTATTATGTGCCAAGCCCTGTGCCGTTCTAAGTGGAACGACGGTAAGCGCTTAGTACAGTGCTCTGCACATAGTAAGCGCTCAATAAATACGATTGATGACGACGGTATCATAGATTCCAAACATAGTGTGGGACATCTCATCACTTCAGGCTGGGCTTGGATTTTAATAAAAACACCCGGAGTGGTTGAGAAGCAGCATGGATACAGCACAGGCTCAGGAGTCAGATAATAATAATAATAATAATGCTGGCATTTGTTAAGCACTTACTATGTGCAAAGCACTGTTCTAAGCGCTGGGGAGGGGAAGCAAGGTAATGAGGTTGTCCCATGTGGGGCTCACAGTCTTCATCCCCATTTTCCAGATGAGGGAACTGAGGTTCAGAGAAGTTAAGTGGCTTGCCCAAGGTCACACAGCAGACTTGTGGTGGAGCTGGGATTTGAACCCACGACCTCTGACTCCAAAGCCCGGGCTCTTTCCACTGAGCCACGAGATGGTCATGGGTTCATTCATTCATTCATTCAATCGTATTTATTGAGCACTTACTCTGTGCAGAGTACTGTACTAAGCGCTTGGGAAGTACAAGTTGGCAACATGTAGAGATGGTCCCTACCCAACAGCGGGCTCACAGTCTAGAAGGGGGAGACAGACAACAAAACAAAACATATTAACAAAATAAAATAAATAGAATAAATATGTACAAGTAAAATAAGTAAATAGAGTAATAAATAAGTACAAACATATATACATATATACAGGTGCTGTGGGGAAGGGAAGGAGGTAAGGCGGGGGGATGGGTTCTAATCCTGACTCTGCCGCTCGTCTGCTGTGTGACCCTGGGCTAGTCATTTCTTGTACTTGTACTTCTCGAGTGCTTAGTACAGTGCTCTGCAAACAGTAAGCTCTCAATAAATGCGACTGAATGAATTTCACTTCTCTGTGCCTTAGTTACCTCATCTGTAAAATGGGGATTGAGACTGTGTGCCCCACCAGGGACAGGGACTGTGTCCAACCCAATTTGCTTGCATCCACCCCAGTGCTTAGTACAGTGCCTGGCACATAGTAAGTACTTAATAAATACCATAATTATTATTATTATAATTATTACCCTCATGGAGTTTCCTTTCCAGAGAAACAAGGGCAAAAATCTCCAGTGAAAAAAAAAACTGCAAACATTTGAAAGAAGGGATGAGGGATGGATCTTTTCAATTATTCATTCATTCATTCAGTAGTATTTATTGAGCGCTTACTGTGTGCAGAGCACTGTACTAAGCACTTGGGAAGTACAAGTTGGCAACATCTGGAGATGGTCCCTACCCAACAGCGGGTTCACAGTCTAGAAGGGGGAGACAGACGACAAAACAAAACAAAAAAATTATGCTATCCCCCAGTGACATCAATCAATCAATCAATCAATCGTATTTATTGAGCACTTACTGTGTGACATGGGTACAAGGCACAGTAATAATAATAATAATAATGGCATTTATTAAGCGCTTACTATGTGCAAACCACTGTTCTAAGCACTGGGGAGGTGACAAGGTGATCAGGTTGTCTCACGGGGGGCTCACAGTTTTCATCCCCATTTTACAGATGAGGTAACTGAGGCCCAGAGAAGTTAAGTGACTTGCCTAAAGTCACACAGGTGGCAATTGGCGAAGCCAATGACAGTACCAGGCCCATTCCGGCCAACCCAATACCTCATTTTACAAAAAGCTCTTAACTCAAGGTCTTGCCTACCTTGGACGATGAATGATGTAGTATCTTCCCATGATGATGAACTGTCCTTGAATAATTTTTTGTACTTCCCAAGCGCTTAGTACAGTGCTCTGCACACAGTAAGCGCTCAATAAATACGACTGATTGATTGATTCTCCAAAACGTTAAGCACAAACATCCTTTTCTTCTCTCTCAGGCACAATGCAACATCTTTTTGTGACACCTCTTGTTTCATGAATTAACGTTTGCCGAGGGCGGCATCGGCGGTTGGGGGTGGTGGTGATAAAAAAAAACGAAAACCCCTGTTTCTGAATCCCTCCTCCATCCTGATAATATTGTTATAGTAGGGAGTCCTGGGTTTCCATTTGGATAATTAAGACTACCGGGACCCCAAAATAATTGCTCGCTTTCAGTAAACTGAGGCAAAGGTTCACTGAAATACTCTGAAGACTGAAACTCTTCAACACGAGAAACCAAAGAAGCCGTGTGGAGTAGTGGATGGAGCACGGGCCCGGGAATGAGGAGGACTGGTGTTACAATCCCGGCTCTGCCACTTCTCTGCTGTGTGACCTTGGGCATATCACTTCACTTCTCTTTGCCTCACTTACCTCATCTGCACAATGGGTGTTAAGGCCACGTGGGACATGGACTCTGTCCAATCTGATTAGTTTGTATCTACTCCAGCACTTAGTACAGTGCCTGGCACATGGTTAGTGCTTAACAAATACCATAAAAAATGACAACTCAACACTTTCTTCTAAGAATGGGCTACCCTAACACGTGACAGGTAATTCAACCCTGATCCAGGCCACAACCATTTTTGTTTTGTTTTGTTTTCACAGTATTTGTTACACGCTTACTACCTGGCAGGCACTTTATTAAGTCTTGGGGCAAATATAAGAATCCCACTTGGGATGGGGATGGTGTCCAACCTGATTATCTTGCATCTACCCCGGTGCTTAATACAGTGCTTGACAAGTAAGCATTTCATAAATGCCATTATTATCATTATTATTGAGCGCTTACTCTGCTGACCGGATTATCTTTGTACAGAAACGCTCTGGGCATGTCACTCCCCTCCTCAAAAATCTCCAGTGGTTGCCAATCAACCTTCCCCATCACCCCGACTCCCTCCCTCTGCCCTACCCCCTTCCCCTCCCTACAGCGCTTGTGTGTATTTGTACATATTACTCTATTTTATTAATGATGTGTATATAGCTATAATTCTATTTCTTCTGATGGTACTGACACCTGTTTACTTGTTTTGTTGCGTGTCTCCCCCTTCTAGACTGTGAGCCCACCGTTGGGTAGCGACTGTCTCTATATGTTGCTGATTTGTGCTCTGCACACAGTAAGCACTCAATAAATACGGTTGAATGAATGAATACTGAGAGGAGTTTTACTAAGTACTTGAGAGTGTCCTACAAATAATAATAATGATGGTATTTGTTAAGCGCTTACTATGTGCCAAGCACTGTTCTAAGCGCTGGAAAAGCAGCAGCAAGACTCACCATCAATCGTCTCCCAGGGCTCGCAGACAAAAATAAATGACACATGGTGGGAGCAGAAAGCAGAATAAGGAGCTAATAGAAAGTCTTACTTATGCATTTATTTCTATCCTTACTCCACACTTGTGGACTTAGGTGGGATCAATTATACATTCGTGGGATCAATTATACATTCAGCTACTCATTCTGATAACTCTGTACATATTTCTATATCTGCCCCATTCGAACGTAAGCTCCTTGTGGGCTGGGAAAGCATCTTCTGCTTCTGATGAACTTTCCCAAGCACAGAGCATTGTCCCTAGTGGGTTGCTTGATTAATAATACTATTATTAATATCAATTAATATTGTTAATATTCATTAATTTCATTAATAGCAATTAACATAACTATAAATACTACTACAATTCTCCCCCTCTATACTATCTCTGTGGACAGTGAACATGTCTTCTGAATTTTGTTATAGTGTACCCTCTCAAGCGCTTAGTATGGTGCTCTGCATGGTAAACACTCAACAAATATGATTGATTGATGACTTAGTCTATATATTTCAGGCACCTTAATGCTACTTATGCACTCCAAGACCAGGATGAAGGATTTGGGATTGAAACAGGGGAAAAATCAAAGAATGACACCAGTCAGGTAAAAAAGGGAGCACTGTGGCTCGGTGGAAAGACCATGGGCTGTGGAGTCAGAGGTCATGGGTTCAAATCCCAGCTCCGCCACTTGTCAGCTGTGTGACTTTGGGCAAGTCACTTCAATTCTCTGTGCCTCAGTTACCTCATCTGTAAAATGGGGATTAAGACTGTGAACCCTCCGTGGGACAACCTTGTAACCTCCCCAGCACTTAGAATAGTGCTTTGCACTTAGTAAGCGCTTTATAAATGCTATTATAATTATTATTATTATTATTATTATTATTATTATGGGCCTAGTGCATTTTTAGGCCTTATTTATGCAAAAAACTGGCCAGAGCAGACACGTGCTGAGAATGTATCTAATGGATCAGGAATTGCAAGGGCGGTGATAGTATTCATTCAATTGTATTTATTGAGCACTTACTGTGTGCAAAGCACTCGACTAAGCACTTGGGAGTAGTAGTAGTAGTAGTAATAGCAGTAGTGTGACCTTGGGCAAGTCACAACTTCTTTGTGCCTCAGTTCCCTCAGCTGTAAAATAGGGATTAAGACTGTGAGTCCTAAGTAGGTCAGGGGCAACATCCAACCTAATTATCTTGTAACTAACTCCAGCTCTCAGAACAGTGCCTGGCATATAGTAAGTGCTTAACAAATAGCACAATTATTATTAGTAGTAGTAATATAGAAGTAAAATTTTTTGAGAGCAGGGCACTCAATTAACACTTCAGTAGAACAAAACAAAGAAGTAACAGGTTCCTGCCCACAAAGAGCTTCCACTCTATTGGGCTAGACTAGCATGAAATGATTCACAGAGAGAGGCTGGGACAACTAATTTTTTGGCAGGATGAAATTTCTAGGTTCTCCAGTTTGCGGGGGTGGTGTCCAAAGATAGGGACTATTTTCCCTTTCAGTCCATCACAAAAGCAGAGCTCAATTTTAGGTCAGAACCTTTTACAAAAAAGCTTAACATTTACTCAAGAGGTGAAGGGAAGCTTACAGAGTAAACTACAGCCAAGTCGGACCAGTGTCAGTTATTTTTCAGTTATAATTTTGTGGCCCTGAAAACAGAATCATAAATGCAGTGGGAACCCCATCATTTGCTTTCCCCATTTGTCAGACTTGAGGACAGATGTCTGCAAATGGAATTGTCAAAGCAGAATTCATCATATTATTAGTATTATTATTACTACCATTAATAATATTTATTAAATGCCCACTCTGTGCAGAGCACTGGGCTTATCCCTCTAGAATGCAAGTCCCCTCTAGACTGTAAGCTCACTGTGGGCAGAGAATGTGCCTGCTTATTGTTATAGTGTACTATCCCAAGCACTTAGTACAGTGGTCTGCGCACAGTAAGTGCTCAATAACTATAATTGAATGAATAAATGAATGAATGAACGAATGAGCACTAGGAGAGACACAAAACAGTCAGATCAGACACAGTCCATATCCCACGTAGGGTTCAAAAGCTAAGAACCCTAGTTTAGTTTTTTTGTTTGTTTGTTTTTTAAATCCAGAGATCTCAAAATACTAGAGGGATCTTCAAGGGAGGAAAAATAATTAATGTGCACCTGACTGGCACACTGTTACCACAATCATTCCTAGGATTGTCCTTAGTTAGGCCGCACGGCAGGCCTAGGAGGTCTTTCGATGTGAGGCATCATACAAATAAGAATGCGGTGTTTATGATTTATTATATTATTATTAATAGTGATAGGCTTTTCTTTCATAAATCCTTGCCCCGTGCCATTAAATAATGCAGCTGGCCCTTGGCATTCTTTCGCAAGAGTTTACTATGGAGAGAAGTAGTCATAAAGGCAGTCTTTTATGAATAAGGTCGGGGGTGGAAAATGGGCACCCTTCTCTTTCTGCTCAGCGACCAAGGGCTGGAGAAGGGCACCCAAGAGGATCACGAGAGAGAAGACGGCATCCTTAATGATTAATGACTGAACTCATTCTGTCGCCAATTTGGGAAGGGACAGATTGAGGAAGAGAAATGATTGAAGCGTACAAAATTACGACCGAGAGGTGCAACACCAACACTGTTTCATTGGTCAACAAGTTCCACGACATCAGGATGAGGGGGGCCCCCTCACTGAAACTTGAGGGTGAGAGGATACATTCAAGCAAGCAAGGCATTGTCCCCATAGAAATTTGGGCAGGTCGAAAAATATCCATAAATTCAAGAGGGGTTTGGATCAAATCTGGGAATGAAGAGGAAAAAGTTAAAGATGCTAAATGATCCACCCCCGCTCCTCACCTCCTTCCCCTCCCCACAGCACCGGTATATATGCATATATGTTTGTACCGATTTATTACTCTATTTATTTTATTTGTACATATCTATTCGATTTATTTTATTTTGTTAATATGTTTTGTTTTGTTGTCTGTCTCCCCCTTCTAGACTGTGAGCCCGCTGTTGGGTAGGGGCCGTCTCTATATGTTGCCAACTTGTACTTCCCAAGCGCTTAGGACAGTGCTTTGCACACAGTAAGCGCTCAATAAATACAACTGAATGAATGAATGAATCCAGCCATAGACAAACTTTAGGATTGATGTGCAGGAGGGCATTTATCCTTAGATTCCTAAAAACACCTTACTGCCTCATTCGCAGAGAGGTTCCTAAATAGGACAGATCACTGGGTCTATCAATAAGTCCATCAATGGCATTCATTGAGCTCTGACTGTGTGCGCATGGGAGAGGACAATACAATCAATAAATGGTATTTATTGAACGCTGGCTGTGCGCAGAGTGCTGTTCTAAGGGGGGTGTACGATGTGAGAGAGCGTACAAGCGCTTAGTACAGTGCTCTGCACACAGTAAGCGCTCAATAAATACGATTGAATGAATACAATTTCTTTCCCAGCTTATGCCAATGCCTTTTGGAAAGTTGGATGATTTTTCATCATTGCTGAATGTCCCAGACTGAAGCCGGCACTTGGGTGCATTTGGCTCACAGCATTACTTAGTGCATAGAGCACTTCCTGGGAGTCAAAGGGACGTGGGTTCTAATCCCGGCTCTGTCACATGTCTGCTGTGTGACCTTGGGCATCATTTCACCGCTCTATGCCTCATTTACCTTATCTGAAAAATGGGGATTAAGAGTGTGAGCCTCCTTTGGGACAGGGACTGCACCCAACCTGATTAACTTGTATCTATCCCATAAGAGCTTAACAAGCACCATAATCATTATTACTGATTATTAAAGAATATTAGAGAAGCAGCGTGGCTCAGTGGAAAGTGCCCGGGCTTTGGAGTCAGAGGTCATGGGGTCAAATCCCAGCTCTGCCAATTCGTTCATTCATTCATTCAATTGTATTTATTGAGTGCTTACTGTGTGCAGAGCACTGTACTAAGCACTTGGGAAGTACAAGTTGGCGACATATAGAGACGGTCCCTACCCAACAATGGGCTCAGATGTGTGACTTTGAGCAAGTCACAACTTCTCTGTGCCTCAGTTACCTTATCTGTAAAATGGGGATTAAGACCGTGCACCTTCCGTGGGACAACCTGATCACCTTGTAACTTCCCCAGCGCTTAGAACAGTGCTTTGCACATAGTAAGTGCTTAACAAACACCATCATTGTTATTATTAAAGACAAAGAGTCTGGAGAGGTAGGGAAGGGTGAATTTCCTATTCCACCCAGTACAGAGAAAATGGTCCTTCAGATAACCAGGCTTGCTGAAAACGGGGCTCCAAGGGAGTTCATCAGCACTCAAAGGGGTCTTGTCTTGTCTGATAATAATAATAATGATGGTATTTGTTAAGCGCTTACTATGTGCAAAGCACTGTTCTAAGCGCTGGGGGGGATACAAGGTGATTAGGTTGTCCCACGTGGGGCTCACAGTCTTAATCCCTATTTTCCAGATAAGGCAACTGAGGCACAGAGAAGTCAACTGACCTGCCCAAAGTCACACCGCAGACAAGCGGCAGAGTCTGCATTCGAACCCATGACCTCACTTACTGCCGCTACTGCAGTGGCTTCTGTAGGACCTGGGGACTGGCGGGGGGAAGCAGGAGGAGGGGGACATAAAAGCAATGTCAAACCAACGTTGCGGGGTGCTCAGTTCGAAGCTAAGCTTCTCTTCTCCTCCCCCTCCGCCTTCCTGGGCAGGGCCTGTAGGGAATATTTGTATATGAGTTGGAGGATTCTGTGTACACGTGGAAGGAAAAGTCTCTCAGAAATAATCTTCCTTGGAACACCTTGTTGCCTCCGCTGGCTTAGGTGCCGGGGGGGGAAAAATGGGCATTTTCTGACAGCTCGCCCGCGCTTTTTCCTTTTAACTTTATTTTTAGGCCCACGTCTTCCCAGATGGATATGGACAGTCTATTCGGGCTCACAGTGAAGAGTGAGCTTCCTGGGAAAAGGGCAGGCAGCTTGCATACTACAGCTGGTGAACTGTTGGCGGCGACTCTATTTTTAATATACATTGCTGACCCTAATGATGGTCTATTGAGATGAGGGCAAGGAATGTCTGATCAAGTGGAGATTAATTTTTGACTGAGCCGCCTGGAAATGCATGAAAATGCACTCCTTTTTCTATTTAGACTCACAGGATGCTTTGATGGATGGACTAGTTTACAAATGAAGGTGATAAAATTAGGTTGAAGACCACATACATTTCTTAAAATGAGGCCGGCTGGTCGTGGAGACAATGAGGTTTGGACAGATTGTATTGCTGGTTTAGGCAATCTTCTGAACATGTCAAGATTTATAGACCTGTACTGTAATGTTACAATTGCAGCTCACTGATATAGGTTTCTTTTCAAATTCTTTCCCATTTTATTTGAAAAAGGCCATTAGAGAGTTATAGACTATTGAAAAAGCTTTTTCTTTGCTAACCCTTAATAAACTCTTCCAAACAAGGACTACTGCATTTTTATATTAAATTTAGACCAAAATCTATAAAACATGCTATCCCAGGTTGGATAATTTGATTATTATGATCTAAATGGAGTTATGGTTCATACTGGTTTGCAGGAATGTACATAGTAAATACAACGTAAGTTAAGATTTGTATAAGATCCGGGCTCCTGGCTTGCTTATCTCTCGGATTTCCTTAATTCATCGTCTTCATCAAGTTTTCCCAGGATGAGAAATTAAAAAGCCAAATAGGTCAGAGTGGTGAAAATGCATGCCGCATCTTACTAAAAACAAATTATTTATTAATATTTACTCGTCCTCATCACAACCAAAGCAGTTCCAAATGTCTCAGGAGTTACCCGACAAATAAGATTTACCAAAGGGATTTGAATATGAGAAAACACCCGGCAGAGTCGGAAACAATTATTCCATTATAAGTCATTACATGAGAAATAATAGATGAGATCCTGAAGTTATTTATGAATTAGTCAATTCCACTTCATACATTTTTGCCATCTGAATAATTTCACGAAATGGTTTCCCAGGCCTACGGGACTTAATGGTGAGTTTCCTTTCCTGTCTGTCAGGCTTCTTTTGGGCTGTGGATTAGCTTCCCGGATGTTTTCCCTCCTCCAGGGAGCAAAACCTTCCCCATTTCTGGGACACCCAGAATGGGACTCCGCCAGGCTCAAAGGCTTTGCTTTCTCTCCTTCTAGAATATTCTCCCCCCTCTAGATCATAAGCACTCTGTGGGCTGGGAACATGAGAAGCAGCGTGGCTCAGTGGAAAGAGCACGGGCTTTGGAGTCGGAAGTCAGGGGTTCAAATCCCAGCTCCGCCAATGGTCAGCTGTGTGACTTTGGGCAAGTCACTTCACTTCTCTGGGCCTCAGTTACCTCATCTGTAAAATGGGGATGAAGACTGTGAGCCCCCGGGGGACAACATGATCACCTTGTAACCTCCCCAGTGCTTAGAACAGTGCTTTGCACATAGTAAGCGCTTAATAAATGCCATTATTATTATTATTATTATTATTATTATTATGTCTACCAACTCAGTACTCTATCAATTGTACTCTCCCAAGAGCTGAGTTTAACGCTGTGCACACAGTAAGCGCTCAATAAATCTGACAATGATTCTCAAGGGTGGTCACAGATGAATACTGGACTGTGGTATCTGTTAAGCGCTTACTACGCACCCAGCACTGTACTAAGTGCTGTAATGGATACAAGCAAATTGGGTTGGACGAAGTCCATGTCTCACGTGGGGCTCACGGTCTCAATCCCTGTTTTACAGCTGAGGGAACCGAGGCCCAGAGAAGTGAAGTGACTTGACCAAGGTCACACAGCAGACAAGCGGTGGAGCAGAAATTAGAATCCAGGGCCTTGTGATTCCCAGGTCTGTGCTCTATCCACTGGGCCATGCTGCTCCTCACGTTTGCCTGGGGTCTCTCACTCAACAAAAACAGCTGGTGAACATTTCTGCAAATGGTGATCAGACTATCTGGTGCTTATGACGTCGCCCCCTCCTACCTCACCTCCCTTCTCTCCTTCTTCATCGCAGCCCGCACCCTCCACTCCTCTGCTGCCGCTCACCTCCTCACTGTACCTCGTTCTCGCCCGTCCCGCCGTCGACCCCCAGCCCACATCCTCCCCCTGGCCTGGAATGCCTCCCTCCCAACATCCGCCAAACTAGCTCTCTTCCTCCCTTCAAAGCCCTACTGAGAGCTCACCTCCTCCAGGAGGCCTTCCCACACTGAGCCCCTGTTTTTCCTCTCCTCCTCCCCATCCCCCCCGCCCTACCTCCTTCCCCTCCCCACTGCACGTATATATATATGTTTGTACAGATTGATTACTCTATTTATTTTACTTGTACATATTTACTATTCTATTTATTTTGTTAATGATGCGCATCTAGCTTTATTTCTATTTATTGTGATGACTCGACACCTGTCCACATGTTTTGTTTTGTTGTCTGTCTCCTCCTTCTAGAGTGTGAGCCCGCTGTTGGGTAGGGACCGTCTCTATATGTTGCCAACTTGTACTTCCCAAGCGCTTAGTACAGTGCTCCGCACACAGTAAGCACTCAATAAATATGATTGAATGAATGAATGAATGCAGTCCCATGCCACTCAATCATGAGCGCTGACTTTTTTTTTTGATGGCATTTGTTAATCACTCACTATGGATCAAGCACTGTTGTAAGCACTGGGCTAGGTACAAGATAATCAGGTTGCACAAAGTCCCCGTCCCACATGGAGCTTACAGTCTAAGCTGGAGTCCTATTAATGGGTGCAGAGCATTGTACTAAGCGCTTGGGAGAGTATCAGAGTTGGCAGATGTGTTCCCTGCCCTCAGTGAGCTTACAGTCTAGAAGAAGGGCAGGGCAGGGGGCTGTGGAACAGTTCTGCCACTCTTTTAGCCCTCTCTGGTCAGCCCTTTCTGCACTAGGTAAGCAGCATGGCCTAGTGATAGAGCATGGGCCTGGGCGAGGTCCTGAGTTCTAATCCAGACTCCGCCAACTGTCTGCTGTGTGACCTTGGGCAAGTCGCCTCACTTCTCCGAGCCTCAGTTACCTCATCTCTAAAATGGGGATGAAGACTGTGAGCCCCTTGTGGGACAGGGACTGTGTCCAACCTGATTACCTGGTATCTACCCCAGCGCTTAGAACAGTGGTTGGCACATAGTAAGTGCTTCATAAATACCATGGTGGGTACCACTTTGGAGGGAGTCCACTACAGCAGTAACGGCCCCTTGGGAAGGACTGGGGGAATCTGGGTCAACAAGCACATAGTAAGCGCTTAACAAATACTATCATCATCATCATGTTCAACCAATTGGAGGGCAGAATGGAGGAAGATTCCCATGGTGTAGTGGATAGAGCAAGGGCCTGGGAATCAGGAGGTCATAGGTTCTAATTCCGGCTCCACCACTTGTCTGCTGTGTGACCTTGGGCAAGTCACTTCACTACTCTGTGCCTCAGTTACCTCACCTGTAAAATGGGAATTGAGACTGTGATCCCCATGTGGGACAGGGACTGTGTTCAACCTGATTAATTTGTATCTACCCCAGCACTTAGCGTTTAGTTCAGTGCCTGGCAGAGAGGGTTTAACAAATGCCATTAAAAAAAAGTGGGGGGATGGCAGCCACTGATTTAGTTTCCATTTTCAAAGGAGAGTCGGACTATTTTTTGGTAATCTTTTACCAAGAGTCTCTGGGGCGCTTCAGACCTTGAGTTTTAGACTAGTCAGTCCAAGAAGAAAGAAAGAAGAAGAAGAAGAAGTTGAGAGAAAGGAAGTGTATAGAAATGACTAGGGTGACTCTCCAATGTCAGAAGAGAAGGTGAAAACTTCCCAGCTAGATTTCAATGGGTTTCTACAGCGGTCTATTCACCTGTTCCATATTTACAGCTTTTTGCCCTCCATCCTGCTGCCTGATAAGACGGTGGTTGGAAAAGGCCGGTAGTTTTTCCTGTCATCTCTTCCCCTGTGAGAAGCTAGCTCACGGAAAGAGTCCTTCTATTCTGCCGCTGACCTGAAAAGCCAACCAGTTGCTTTAAGCTGAAGTCAAAGAACTTCGTTGCTTATCTTCTGGTACTGTTTCACCCGATTAATAATAACTGTGGAATTTGTTAAGGTCTTACTATGCACCAGACGCTGTAAAAGCACAGGAGTGGAGACAAACTAATTGGGTTGGAAACATTCCCTGTCCCACTTGGGGCTCACAGTCTTAATCCCCACTTTACAGCAGAGGTCCCTGAGGCACAGAGAAGTGAAGTGACTTGCCCAGGGTCACACAGCAGGCAAGCGGTGGAGTCAGAATTAGAACCCAGGTCCTTCTGACTCCCAAGCCCATATTCTTTCCACTAGACTACGCTGCTTCTCTAATTCATTCATTCAATCATATTTATCAAGCCCTTACTGTGTACAGAGCACTGTATAAAGGGCTTGGGAGAGTATGATATAACAATAAACAGATTCCCTGCCCACAAAGAGTTTACAGTCTCTAATCTCATTGCTTTAGGACAGCAGAGCTGAGGGCTCGCAAACAACCTGTGTCCAACCTGATGAGCGTGTATCTAACCCCAGCGCTTAGTACAGTGCCTGGCACATACAAAGTGCTTAACAACTACCAAACGGACCCCGCTCGGTCCTGGAGAGCAGCTAGTCTCCTCCTCGCTGAGATGGACCTTATTGGATGCATATAGACTTTTAGACTGTGGGTACGGACCGTCTCTATATGTTGCCAACTTGTACTTTCCAAGCACTTAGTCCAGTGCTCTGCACACAGTAAGCGCTCAATAAATACAATTGAATGCATGAATGAATGAATATAGACCCTCACATCAGCGGGGATCCCATACCAGATTTTGGCCTCATTGGCTTTTCATCGGGAAAGTCCATTTGGCCCATTAGAAGCCCAGACCGTCTCTAGATGTTGCCAACTTGTACTTCCCAAGCGCTTAGTCCAGTGCTCTGCACACAGTAAGCGCTCAATAAATACAATTGAATGAATGAATGAATGGAAATCGGAGTGGAGGCTGATCCTTAAATCCCGCCCCTTTGTCCCGTTGAATCTGGGGCATTGCGGTATCTTGTTGCCCTATTCCTGTCCGGCCGCCGTGGCATTAAGGCATCGGTAACGGTTCTAAATGTATCCCAGAAACGTATGAAATCTCGAAACAGAGGCATTTAAAGGTTTAGATATGTTTGGAACACAGCTATTTTTCAATCTTCCAAGGCAGCCAACACGAGTGCCTGCTAGCCTACAAGTGTCTGCCATCTTTCTCAGGGTTGTCAGGGAAAATAGACTGACGGATCACTTGTCTGTGTCAGTGCTCTGGACTGGTGACAATCAGGAAAATGATCGTGTCTGCCGCTACACATATCTGTAATTGATTGCCTAAACCCTAAGACTCTCTTTCCCAGTTGATATGATGGAACATTGGAGTGAAATCACTCTCGATGAGGAGGAGCTGGGTCCATTTGTTATTTACTTCTTTGCTGGTTTCCTTCTTTCAGCCCTGTTCGAATCGGCCCACAAGAACACATTATGGTAATCACACGGAATGTATGTACAGGAATCAATCAAAGAGAAAGCCGTCACAAGAGTTATGACATTACAAAGTCTGTTTGTAACTTTTGATTTATGGAAGATTTTCTGTTTTATAAATAGAGAGTGAGGCATGTTGGGATGGCTTAACCCTTGAAGGAAAGGAAAAAGCAGAGGAATTAAAGTTATTAAAAGGAGGGCATTCATGCCGCCCAGCTTCAAATATGCACTTGTTGTTGTTTTTTTGGCTTTTCATTTCCTCATTTGGCTGAAATATTTTAGCTATGTCCTCTTCACCATCCAGAGACACGCCATACCCTTTGGCCCGGCCAGCTTGTTTTCCAGAGAACAGGGACATGCAATAAATTCCCATTTAACTGCCGCTAAACACACAAAACACTTTCTTCCTCTGTGCCTCTGCCACCCGGCCATGTTTCCATATCATTCCAGGATGGATCTCCTTTTCAGATTATCACTCCAGGAGAGGAGGGTTTCAGAATGCAACTTATTAGCCCCCAGATATAATGTTTTCTGGCTTCCTAACAACTTTTCCCTCCTAAAAAAAAATGGTTTCTAAATGGTTGGTTGTGAAGCGTTATTGGGGAATGGCAAAAAACTGTATTTTCTTTGCTTCTCGGAGGGAGCATGGACACATTTCTACTCTGGGCCCTGGTGATGGGATTTCACTCTGAATTTATAGTCCCTGTCCCAACTAACAGCAAAGTTGCGGCGGGGTGTGTGTGTGGATGGGTAACAGCAAGACGACAGACCGTGAGGGCTTGGATCAACTTTGGGATGCGAGGTTGGCAGATTCAGCCCATCTTTCTCCCTATCCTGGAAGATCTCTGCTCTTCGGCTCAGTGAGACTCACCCAGCAGTGGAGTGTTAAGCACAATATTTTGATGGAAGGGGTAAACCTAAAGGTCTGGGGGAAAATTCCCCTGGAATCCCCCTACGACTTAATAACACTAGTTGGACCTGAATCGCGTCAGTTTACATTAGTGGAATTTGATCCTGGTACTTTTGACCACCAATTTGCCCCAAGAGGATGAAAAGACTTCGGTTGAGGAGTGCAGTGAGGTGTGGTAGGAGGGGGCAAGGGGATTGACTGCTTTTAAGATGATGGTAAGGAGTGTCAGTGGATGGGCAACTACTGGAGGTTCTTGAGGAGTGGGGAAACGAGGACTGAACATCTTTGTAGAAAAACGACCCCAGTAGCAGAGTGAAGTATGGACTGGAGTGGGGAGAGACAAGAAGCAGGGAGGTTGATACAGTAATTAAGGTACCTGGATTACCATGGTAGCAGTTTGGATGGAAAGGGAAGGGCAGATTTTAGATTTTAGCTATTTTTGACTGTGAGCCCCATGTGGGACAATCTGATTTTGTAACGACCCCGAGGCGTAGAACAGTGCTTGGGACATAGTCAACGCTTAACAAGTACCACCAAAAAACTACAATAACAGTAACAAGAAATGAATAGTGCCACCCACTAGCCATCATCGTCTTCCAATTAGTGGGTCTCAAAACTTCCATGCGACAAAGATCCTGAATAGAAAATGCTCACAAAGCTATGTCCCACTTCCACAAGCCTCTCTGGCAGTGTGTCCAGAGGCACCATTCTCTCTGCTTACCATCTGAAGCTGGTCTGAATAATCAATCCATCATTCCTACTTATTGAGTGCTTACTATGTGCAGAGCACTGTGCTAAGTGCTTTGCAGAGTACAAAATTCAGTCAATTGGATTTATTGAGCACTTACTGTGTCCAGGGAACTGTACTAAGTGGTTGGGAGAGTACAACAATAAACAAATTCCCTGCCCACATTGAGCCTATAGTCTAGAGGGGGAGACAGACATTGATATAAATCAATACATGACAGATATGTACTTGTATGTACATACTTGTACACATCTGTTCTATTTATTTTATTTTGTTAATATGTTTTGTTTTGTTCTCTGTCTCCCCCTTCTAGACTGTGAGCCCGCTGTTGGGTAGGGACCGTCTCTATATGTTCCCAGCTTGTACTTCCCAAGCGCTTAGTACAGTGCTCTGCCCACAGTAAGCGCTCAATAAATACGATTGATTGATTGATTGATATGTACAGAAGTGGTGTGGGAGGGGGGATCAATAAAGGGAGCAAGTCAGGGTGACGCAGAAGGGAGCTGAAGAAAAAGGAAAGAGGGTATAATCAGGGAAGGCCTTTTAGAGGAGACTTGCTTTTCAATAAGACTTTGGGGGTTGGGGAGAGTCATTGTCTATCGGATATGAGGAGGGAGGGCGTTCCATCATCATCATCATCATCAATCGTATTTATTGAGCGCTTACTGTGTGCAGAGCACTGTACTAAGCGCTTGGGAAGTACAAGTTGGCAACATATAGAGACAGTCCCTACCAAAACACGCCAGAGGCAGGACGTGGGCAAGAGGCTGGCGGGGAGAAAGATGAATTACCAGTCATGTTCAGATAATAAGGTCCCTCCCAAACTCAAGCCATCAGAAAGAGGTGAGGCCTCTGTGCAGAATCAGTTGAGCACAGGTGAAAAAAAATATTCGTTTAATTGTATTTATTGAGCGCTCACTGTGCGCAGAGCACTGTACTAAGCACTTGGAAGTACAATTCAGCAACATATAGAGACGGTCCCTACCCAACAACGGGTTCACAGACGAGAATATTTGTTCTATCCCAAGGTCGCAGACCGTCCCATGCTCGGATGTGCCTTTTACCAAACGAGGGTTCGACACGGTGGCGCTCGTAACACATTATCTCACAGCAAACTGAAATTCCTTTAGTTTTTTTATTAGCATAGTGGACCTATTCTGCTTCAACTCCTTTTTTTTTTCCTTTCCTAAAATGTGAATCTTAAAGCTAATAAGAATGCAGATCCCAGCAGACACACTCCCCCTCTCACAATCCATTAGGAACGGGAGATCGCCGTCCCTGGAAAACTTAAAAAACCATTTAAAAACAAAAAGATGAATAAATGAAAATGTTATGAACCTGAAAATGTTAATTAAGCCATTCTCAAGGAACAGGCTTCCAGCCCAGACTGGAACACCCCCGTCACTTTGAAATAGTTAACAGCTTTCTCCTTGAAATAAGTCCAAATTAAGGACAAAATCATTAAAAAAAAAAAGAACTAGCAAAGATACCGGAAAGTGGTGCCACCCACTTTGGCTCCAGGTTCTCTCATCCAACTGGAAGGCCCAGGTCATCAAGTAAAATTCAACATTCAGCCATCAGGTCCTGATCAGATTTTCCCTAGGCTACGCCAATGAATTATTTGTCATTTACTCTAGGGAAGCAGCATGGCTCAGTGGGAAAGAGCCCAGGCTTTGGAGTCAGAGGTCATGAGTTCAAATCCCGGCTCCGCCACTTGTCAGCTGTGTGACTTTGGGCAAGTCACTTAACTTCCCTGTGCCTCAGTTCCTTCATCTGTAAAATGGGGATGAAGACTGTGAGCCCCATGTGGGACAACCTCATCACCTTGTATACCCCTGCGCTTAGAACAGTGCTTTGCACATAGTAAGCGCTTATTAATAAATGTCATTATTAATTTGTAAATCATTTCTATTTTCTACTCGCCTCCCCTACTTAATCTATGAGCCCCTCGTGAGACAGGAATCTGTGTTCTGATTTTTTTTTTTTTGGTCTGGTTTTGATTTTGTTTATCTTGTACCCACCCCGGAGCTTAGTAAAGTGACTACCATGATAAAGCACTTAATAAATAAAATAATGATGATGATGATGATACTAATAAGAATGAAGTCATAGGGGCAGGGGACCGTAAATGGTAAAAGCATACCAACACTCCCTGAGAAGCACCATGGCCTAGTGGATAGGGAATGGCCCTTTGAGTCAAAAGGACCTAAGTCCTAATCCCAGTTCGCCACTTCTCTGCCACGTGACCTTGGGCGAGTCACTTATCTTTTCTGAGCTTCAGTTCCCTCATTTGTAAAATGGAGATCAAGACTCTGAGCCGTATGTGGGACAGGGACTGTGTCCAACTTGATTATCTTGTCTCTATTCCAGCACAGTAATAAGCCACTTCATTTCTCTGTGCCTCAGCTACCTCATCTGTAAAATGGGGATACGGACTGTGTCCAACCCAATTTGCTTTTATTCACCCCAGTACTTAGTACATAGTAAGCACTTAACATATGCCATTATTATTAGTAGTAGTAGTAGCTACTAAAAGTAGTAAAAGTAGAAGCTTTTAGACTGTGAGCCCACTGTTGGGTAGGGACTGTCTCTATATGCTGCCAATTTGTACTTCCCAAGCGCTTAGTACAGTGCTCTTCACATAGTAAGCGCTCAAAAAATACGATTGATGATGATAGTAGTACAGGGCCTGGCACATAGTAAGCGCTTAGCAAATACTGCAATCAATATCACACCCATGCAAAATGTCTTGACTCGGCTCGTTTTAGCTGAAGATGCATCTTCCATGTTTTTTCAATATAATATCATTACAATATAATGATAAACAGGCACATTCCCTAACCACATCAAGTTTAGAGTCTACAGGGGGTAGTACCAGCAGTGGTTAGATGTAACATCAAAGCAGGGAATGTGTGTGCTGAGGTAAATCAGCAAATGTTGGAGGATGTCATTTGCCAACTTGTACTTCCTCAGCTGTACAAGCCAGCTTGTCATCATCATCATCAATCGTATTTATTGAGCGCTTACTGTGTGCAGAGCACTGTACTAAGCGCTTGGGAAGTACAAATTGGCAACATATAGAGACAGTCCCTACCCAACAGTGGGCTCACAGTCTAAAAGGGGGAGACAAAACCAAACATACTAACAAAATAAAATGAATAGAATAGATATGTACAAGTAAAATAAATAAATAGAGTAATAAATATTTACAAACATATATACAGGTGCTGTGGGGAAGGGAAGGATGTAAGAGGGCGGGGATGGAGAGGGGGACGAGGGGGAGAGGAAGGAAGGGGCTCAGTCTGGGAAGGCCTCCTGGAGGAGCTTGTCCTTCCCAAGTGCTTAGTACAGTGCTCTGCACCCAGTAAGCACTCAATAAATACGATTGATTGATTTGATTTGCTCCCTTTATTTATTTCCCCTTCCCAGCCCCACACCTCTTACGTCCAAGTCTGTAATTTATTTATTTCTATTAACGTCCGTCTCCCCCTCCAGACTGTAAGCTCGCTGTGGGCAGGGAATGTGTCCGTTCATTGTTATAGTATACTCTCCCAAGCGCTTAGTACAGTGCTCTGCACACTGTAAGTGCTCAATGAATTCAATTGACTGACTGACTCCTGGTTAGCACAGAGAAGAGTGGGAGGTTTTTCATGCATCTCTGCTGTTCATTCTTTCATTCAATTGTCTTTACTGAGCTCCTACTATGTGCAAAGCACTGTAGTAAGCACTTGGGAGAGCACAAAACAACAACACACAGACACAGCCCCTGTCCACAATGAGCTCACAATGTAGAGGGACCGTGTCGTTGTCTCGAGTTGCAGTAAAAGCCACCTCTTTACGAGACAGCCGACAAACTCTGCTTCACGGAGCGCCATCCGTCTGGGGAGGGAGACATGTTGGGAATATTACCGATGGATGAATTTCCTCCTTGTCTGATGAGAAAAGAGCCAGCTCTTCCTTTCAACAGTGCTGTGTTTGTAGGCAAGGATCTGTTAAGGCCATTTCTGTACTCTGTGAGAAGTTGTGTGGCCTGATGGATAGAGCCCGGGCCTGAGTTCTAATCCTGACTCCGCCACGTGGCTGGTGTGTCATCTTGGGCAAGTCACTTCACTTCTCTGTGCCTCAGTTCCCTCATCTGTAAAACGGGGATGAAGATTGGGAGCCCTATGTGGGACAGGGACTGGGTTCAACCCAGTTAGCTTGTATCTACCCTGGTGTTTGGCAAATAGTCGGTGCTTAACAAATACAATGAGAAGCAGCATGGGTCACGAGAAGCAGCATGGCTCAGTGGAAAGAGCACGGGCTTTGGCGTCAGAGGTCATGGGTTCAAATCCTGGCTCTGCCAATTGCCAGCTGTGTGTCTTTGGGCAAGTCACTTCACTTCTCTGGGCCTCAGTTCCCTCATCTGTAAAATGGGGATTAAGACTGTGAGCCCCCGTGGGAAAACCTGATCACAATGTAACCTTCCCGGCACTTAGAATAGTACTTTGCACATAGTAAGCACTTAATAAATGCTATTATTATTATTAATAATAAATACTACGATTATTTATTATTATTATTATTCTCCCAAGTGCTGTGATGCCCTCTCAGGTTCGCAACTGGAGAGCTTCCACTACTCTACCAGTCTCAGCTACGGGAGGGAGAGTAAACCAGAGGCCTACCCATTCCATTACCAGCTTGGGCAATGGCTAGCGAGTGGGAGGCAATCTGCTACAAGTCAAGGGTGGAGACTCGAGTTTACCGTGAAGGAGGCGGCAATGGTAAACCACTTCTGGGTTTTTCCCAAGAAAACTCTCCGGATCCACTACCAGAACAATTGCAGATGGAGAGCGGGGCGTTCTGGGGGAGTTGTGTCCGTGGTGTCGCTATGCATCGGAAACGACTTGATGGCATAAGACAAGCGCTGTGAAGAGTGCTCTGCACATGGAACATATTTGTACATATTTATTACTCTATTTATTTATTTATTTTATTTGTACATATCTATTCTATTTATTTTATTTTGTTAGTATGTTTGGTTTTGTTCTCTGTCTCCCCCTTTTAGACTGTGTGCCCACTGTTGGGTGGGGACTGTCTCTATATGTTGCCAATTTGTACTTCCCAAGAGCTTAGTACAGTGCTCTGCACATAGTAAGCGCTCAATAAATACGATTGATTGATTGATTGATTGATTGATGTTACATTGATCGATGGCTGCATGGGTAAAATCCTTCAGTTTAGTTTTGGACTATGTAGCCACATAAAGCCGCAGCTTTGGAACCCACCAATTGCCACTTGGGCGTCTCTGTTCGTTCCTTATTCCACTAACTCTAGCAAAGGAAAGGCGAGGAAGTGGACAGGAACAGAACCACGATGACGTGAGGTCTTCAGAGCTTTTTTTTCCCCATCCCAGCGGGGCCCATTCCTCGGCCTTTCTCAAACATCTCTCCCCCTGGCAGGCTGCACACCTGCAAGTCCCCCAAACAAGTTTCAGTAGGAAGACAGCTCACAAATTTATCAAAGAGCCATGCCCCCGGAGGGAGCCGAGAGCCCAAAACACAGACTTTCCACGGTGGAGCAAGGAGAGCCTTCCGAAACACCGATTCGGACCTTTACGATGTATCCCTCCAGTCCAAAGTAATAAAATAAAGGCGTGGTGATAGGTAAACACAATTACAGCATCAGAACGATCTCTTTGGCATGCAGAAGGTATTCGAGAGCACTGGCCGGGGTCTCGTTTCTCGTTTTCCGTAATCTAGCCCAGCCTCGCCGTGATCGGTATTGTATTATGACCTACGGAACAAAGCATGTACCGTACACGATATTTCATTTGGGGGGATCTGGGGGTAGTAATGAACAAGTTGCAGCCTAGTGAATTAATCTCCCCAGCTCTTCAGAAATGAAGCAATTTGTTCTTCATTGCTTCTCTCCCCGCTCTCCCACCCCAGACACCTTTTTAGAAGACTCTTCCTAAAGGAAATAACGGGTATTTTAACTCTTCCCAAGTGCTCATATCATTTCTGTTAGGCTTACGAGCATCACAGAAGTTCATAAGCACAAGCCAATTGATTGCGCAAGCATTTTTGAATGCCAGGAGATGTACAATAAAAAGAGATCCATCATTTCTAGACCTCATTACGTGAGTTTTAAAGAATCAATTGGTGTTTATTTAACCTCCAATAAATCTGACTCCAAAGAATCACTAAAACAATTATTGTTCATTTAATAAATACCAGTTAATGATTAAAAACACATCGTTGCAAATTAACAGCTAAGTTGTAGGCACGCGTCTATCACATAGCTCTGATTACTCCGTAAATACGTTCTTAATAACCCAGCGGTATTTTGACAGCTTACAATACCCATCTCATTCAATCTAAATTAAATGTGCGGCTAAGCACATTTAAAACATTTAAATGTAAAGTGTTGCCCGCATTTTTCATGGCGCATTTCGCCATCACTCTGATCATTTTCCAAATTCAGCCAGACTCATTCGGCAGAGAGACGATCTCGGTCGCCTACACCGTGCCCTCCTCCACAAAGCCACTAAGAGCCGGAAGCATTTACTTCAGAACCCGGCTCCTGACGACGTCACCCGTCAGTCGGCGTGCAGAAATGACACGGCGCTTATTTATGGGCGAGAACTACTTAGCTATCCAACAGGAAAGGTACTTCTCCATGGAAACGAGATCCCTTTCGCCTTTCCCAAAATAAAGGAGAGAATCGAGTAAAGGAGCTGTGTTGGAATAACACTAAAGTGTGTTGCTGTACGTGATTTTTCATTTATGGATAGCAGGAGACATTAATATACTTGCCTATGGCTTGTGCATTACTATTCCCCGCTATGCAGAAATGAAGCGTGATTTACAGCAAGACATCCTTTATTGCTCTTCCAACATACCTATTGTCTTTCTTGGATGCCGATTGGCTGGCTAGTTGTGAGAGGCTGATGATGGCGGTCTGCATTCAATCACAAAGGGCATCCACAAATACAGTAGGTATATGTGACCTGGGATTTTTGGGCTTTGTATACCCAGCAAGCCAATCGGCGTGCAGAAAGAACAATAGCTGAAGCTGTTACCGCTCTTTTAAGTTTCCCTCGCTGATTCCCAAAGCGACTGATTATATCACCGAAGTTATATAAAAATCCCATTCAATGCCAACTAAATCAAGACTTTTCATGACTTTTTTCCAAAGCAATGAAATTCAGGACAAACACTATACTATGCATGAAGATCACCACCTGGAGAGCGGAACTCTTCATTCCAGACAAGGTATTTGGAAATGGAACTTGGGGGGAAAAAAAAGCGTAGTTTGTTCACGCTGTGATTTTCGGAGGATGCCTGGGTTGGGTTTTTAGAAAACCCACTGGCCGAGACCCCGGTTAGGGGCCTTTGTAATTTTCAGACTGGCTCGTGCTGATTAAATAGCTTGTTGGGGAAAGGAATCGGTCTGTTCACTGGCAAATTAATTCCCCGTTCAAAATCTT
Organism: Tachyglossus aculeatus; assembly: GCF_015852505.1. Classification (NCBI taxonomy): domain Eukaryota; kingdom Metazoa; phylum Chordata; class Mammalia; order Monotremata; family Tachyglossidae; genus Tachyglossus; species Tachyglossus aculeatus. The sequence goes on from NC_052075.1 coordinate 2,922,883, forward strand.
CCACTTTAAGACGAGGCCTCTTGGGGAGGACTTTTCCCTCACAAGGGTTGTGCTTCTTCGATGAATCGGGGCAGAGGAGAAGGTGAGGGCCTGTGAGCTTCTTTCTATTAGACAGAACAGTTCCCCTGAAACAAATGTCCACACAATATACATTCCACAGGCTCCAAATACAGTCTCTCAAATCTGCCTCTCCAGGTATCCTGGAGCATGTTTCCTTAACGGTCTCTTTATATCATTTCACATGCTAGTCCTTCAGGAATGAGTCTGATATTCTTCTTTTTAAGCCCTATAGTATGAACAATGAGTCTCCAGGGGGAGGAAAGGAAACTCTCTCTAGGATTCTCTGAGTATGCTGGGTAGAGACGGGACTTGCCAACTTGTACTTCCCAAGCGCTTAGTACAGTGCTCTGCACAAAGTAAGTGCTCAATAAATACGACTGATTGATTGATTGGCTTCCGTCAGCTGGAGTGAGCCTTTGGAAAGAGCTTGTCTTAAGACCTGGGGTCTAGTCCCAGATCTGCAACTGCCATGCTGTGAGACCTTGGGATGGCCATGCCACCTCTCCGGGCCTCAGTTTCCTCATAAATAAAATGGGGAAAAGATATCTTCTTGCATCATAGATTGTGATCCCTGGGTGGGTCGCCTCCCACTTCCTTCTGCGTCACCCTGACGTTGCCCCTTCATTCATCCCCCCTCCCAGGCCCACAGCACTTATGTCCATATCTAATAATAATAATAATAAAAAGGATGGCATTTGTTAAGCGCTATGTTCCAGGCACTGTACTAAGCACTGGGGTGGACAACGCTGGGTGGATACAGGCAAATTGAGTTGGACACATTCCCTGTCCCACGTGGGGCTCACGGTCTCAATCCCCATTTTACAGGTGAGGTGACTGAGGCACAGAAAAGGGAAGGACTTGCCCCAGGTCACAAAGTAGACAAGTGGTGGAGCCAGGATTAGAACCCATGACCCTCTGACTCCCACGCCTATGATCCAACCACTATGCAGTATCCATCCTCCCCACCCCCCCCACCCTACCTCCTTCCCCTCCCCACAGCACCTGTATATACGTTTGTACAGATTTGTTACTCCATTTATTTTACTTGTACATATTTACTATTCTATTTATTTTGTTAATGCCGTGCATTTAGCTTTAATTCTATTTGTTCTGATGACACCTGTCCACATGTTTTGTTTTGTCGTCTGTCTCCCCCTTCTAGGTTGGGAGCCCATTGTTGGGTAGGGACCGTCTCTATATGTTGCCGACTTGGACTTCCTAAGCGCTTAGTACAGTGCTCTGCACACAGTAAGCGCTCAATAAGATTGAATTTATGAATGAATGACTATGCCATGCTGCTGGGAGGCCCAGGCAAGGACTCAGTGTTGGGGGGGGAGGGAGGGAGTGATCCAGGGTACCATTGGGGTCACCACCCTCTTTCTAGCTTGGCTGGAGGGCATTTCCCCACTCCCCACCCACCCCCTAACTGTCCCCAACCTCCTACTGCAATTTATTGATTTATATTAATGTTTGTCTCCCCCTCTAGACTGTAAGTTCACTGTGGGCAGGGAATGGGTCTGTTTACTGTCATACTCTACTTTCCCAAGCTCTTAGTACAGTGCTCTGCACATAGTAAGTGCTCAGTAAATATGACTGAATAAATGAATAAATATGATTGATTGATTGACTTATTTTTAATTGCTTGGACTACCAGGACAATATTTCCCACTATACTAAGTGTTGGGGTAGATACAAGATAGATTTGACAAAGCCCACATAGCACATACGGCTCACAATCGCCATTTTGCAGATGAGGTAACTGAGGCTCAGAGAAGTTAAGTAACTCATCCAAGATGATGTGTCATCATCATCAATCGTATTTATTGAGCGCTTACTATGTGCAGAGCACTGTACTAAGCGCTTGGGAAGTACAAGTTCAGCAGAGAAGTTACTGAGCTGGAATTAATAATGATGGTTTTTGTTTTTGTTAAGCACTTACAATGTGCTAAGCACTGGAACCCAGGGCCTTCTGTCTCCAGGCCCTGCTCTATCCACTAGACCACGCTGCTTTTCCTTGTTTACATCATTTTCATTGGCAGAAACTGCAGCAGCAGTATGTACTGAATGCCTACTTTGTGCAAAGCACTGTACTCGGAAGCACAGAAGTGAAGTCAAAGCCACGGTCTCTGACCTGAGCCTAACTCACACAATAGGTAAAGGAATATGAAAGGAGAAACAAAGGATAAAAGCAAATGCAAACAATTCATGAAATAAACAGAGGAACAAATGAGCGCCAAAGCAACTGTTGGGTAATGAACAGGAAGGGAAGATTAACCTGGGAATACCTCCTGGAGGAGGCAACTTTTTAGGAAGGAGGTAATTGGGTGGATTTTAGAGGAGAGACCCACGCAAAGGCAATTCTTCATTCAATCAATTGTATTTATTGAGCGCTTATTGTGTGCAGAGCACTGTACTAAGCGCTTGGGAGAGGACAATACAATAATAGACACATTCCCTGCCCATGAAAAGCTTACAGTCTTGAGCAAGTGGTCAAGAACAGAAGAGATATGAGTGAGTTGTTGGGTAGGGACCGTCTCTATATGTTGCTGACTTGTACTTCCCAAGCGCTTAGTACAGTGTTCTGCACACAGTAAGCGCTCAATAAATACGATTGAATGAATGAATGAATAAGACGGTTCGCTTGAGAGGAGTGAAGAGTCAAAATGGCAGAAAAGTGGTAAGTAAGGAAGAGGTAGCAGCTGCTGGAGGTTAAAAGCCCAAAGTTATTTTTTGTTTAGGGTGAGGAGAAATGGGAATAGGTCTTTCGATAAGAAGGGATTTGTTTCTGGGCCTTGCATAATATGGGGGCTCTATCTTTTTCTTGTAAAACATATATAGGGGTGTCAACAGCAGTCACCCTTCTGTATACATTAGGTGTGTAAATCCAAGGTGCAAATTGTTTGTAGAATCTCAATTAAAGCCCTTATAATATTGTCATTTGTAATCAGCTCACTATGAAAACAGGGCTTCCAAAGGGCAACAAAATCATTTGAACTTGCGATCTACAATAGATCTGAATATTCAGATAAGGTCAGTGGTCAGAGCAGAGGTGACCGTTTCGGTCAATAAACAGGTTGGGTGAGACAAAATCTCTTCGTCTACGTGGGGAAGAGCCTGGAGAAACTGGTTCTCGAGGGGGATCCAAAGATTAAATTTAGCTGCATCGCCAATTTATTTGCAGACCACAGAACGTGTGAGGGGAATCTTGGGAGGGCTGCTCGTGGAGCTTGGCTCTAGGATCTTGCTGACAGCGCCCGGGGGGAAGGCTCCTAGGTCAGGCATCTTGCCTCTGGATGAAGATGGGCTTGATGGGAAATGATGGAATGGACAGAGACAGAAATAAAAGAGAAAACGTACGTGCGAGCATCCTCTCTCTTGGGCACCGGTACACAGAGGTTGCTCATCAACACTTGACCCAAACCGCCCCTCCACGTCCCAAACCAAACCCACCTTCTGCCTCATCCCGGGCACTTTCCTTCACTGTCTCTGGCACGAGAACGTTCCCCGTGTTACTAAGGAATAATTAATTAACCATAAACCATGGTGCTACTTGAAATTCACCAGCAGGCAGGAGGAGTATTGTTAAGATCACACTTAGGAAGCTAAGGATGATTAACCTTTGCCTAGGTTATAAAATGCCCCATTTAAGAATTGTTGCCAATGGAGATATTACTTGGCTATCAATTGGATTATCGAGTGAGGTTTTTACATTATATTTGAGGCGATGATATATTCCTGGTGACAAACTGTTTATTTCCAGGGGAAAAGCCAATTAACTGTGGAGGCAGCTGTACAAAGATTTTTGTCGTGAGTTTCAGTTAATTCATTCACGTGTGTGCGTGTGTGTGCATATGTGTGTGAAACTCAAGACAAATATATACATAAGAATGACGGTATTTGTTAGGCGCTTACTTTGTGCAAAGCACTGTTCTAAGTGTATGAATTAACCAACTCAATACCTGTATAACTCAACGTGTGTATTTAAGAGTGATGCTTGCTTATTAATGGTAATGAGAAAGAGAGAGAGAGAGAGAAATGGCTGCCGACAAGGTAAATGAAATTATAGGGCTGACATTCAAGCTGCAGCAAGAGGAGAGTTTGCATGAGGGGAAAATTTTAATATGAGGAAATTTTTAATTTGACAAACTCTACTTGTTAACAAGTTAGGGGAAAAAATGAAGGATTTCATTTACTCTTGGAATTGAAAATTGTCTTTTTTTAATGGCATTTATTAAGCGCTTACTATGTGCAAAACACTGTTCTAAGCACTGGGAGGGAATACAAGGTGATCAGGTTGTCCCACATGGGGCTCACAGTCTTCATCCCCATTTTACAGATGAGGGAACTGAGGCCCAGAGAAGTGAAGCGACTTGCCCAAAGTCATACAGCTGACAAGTGGCGGAGCCGGGATTTGAACCCATGACCTCTGACTCCAAAGCCTGGGCTCTTTCCACTGAGCCACGGTTAGGCACTTTGTGCGAAGCACTGTTCTAAGCGTATGAATTAACCAACTCAATTCCTGTATAACTCAACGTGTGTATTTAAGAGTGATGCTTGCTTATTAATGGTAATGAGAAAGAGAGAGAGAGAGAGAAATGGCTGCCGACAAGGTAAATGAAATTATAGGGCTGACATTCAAGCAGCAGCAAGAGGAGAGTTTGCATGAGGGGAAAATTTTAATATGAGGAAATTTTTAATTTGACAAACTCTACTTGTTAACAAGTTAGGGGAAAAAATGAAGGATTTCATTTGCTCTTGGAATTGAAAATTGTCTTCTTTTTAATGGCATTTATTAAGCGCTTACTATGTGCAAAACACTGTTCTAAGCACTGGGAGGGAATACAAGGTGATCAGGTTGTCCCACGTGGGGCTCACAGTCTTCATCCCCATTTTACAGATGAGGGAACTGAGGCCCAGAGAAGTGAAGCGACTTGCCCAAAGTCATACAGCTGACAAGTGGCGGAGCCGGGATTTGAACCCATGACCTCTGACTCCAAAGCCCGGGCTCTTCTCCACTGAGCCACGCTGCTTCTCTATATCTCTATATCCATATTTCTCCCTCTAGACGGTGACCTCGTTGTGGGCAGGGAACGTGTCTGTTCTATTATTATACTGTACTCTCCCAAGCGCTTAGTAATAATAATAATAATAATGGCATTTATTAAGTGCTTACTATGTGCAACACACTGTTCTAAGCGCTGGGGAGATTACAAGGTGATCAGGTTGTCCCACAGGAGGCTCACAGTCTTCATCCCCATTTTACAGATAAGGTCACTGAGGCCCGGAGAAGTGAAGTGACTTGCCCAAAGTCACACAGCTGACAAGTGACGGAGTAGGGATTTGAACCCATGACCTCTGACTCCAAAGCCCAGGCTCTTTCCACTGAGCCACGCTGCTTCTCAGTACAGTGCACGGCACACGGTAAGCGCTCAATAAATACGATTGACTGTTGAGGTACGTCTTAGCCACAGTGAAATGTATATAATACAGATCCACATTACTTTTTTAATGATATTTGTTAAGTGCTTACTAAGTGCCAGGCACTGTACTAAGCGATAGATACAAGCTAATCAGGCTGGACACAGTCCACCTGTCTACATGTTCTGTTTTGTTGTCTGTCTCCCCCTTCTAGACTGTGAGCCCGTTGTTGGGTAGGGACCGTCTCTATGTTGCCGACTTGGACTTCCCAAGCGCTTAGTACACTGCTCTGCACACAGTAAACACTCAATAAATACACTTGAATGAATGAATGAATGAATGTCTCACATGGGGCTCACAGTCTTTATCCCCATTTTACAGGTGAGGGAACTGAGGCCCAGAGATGTGTACTTGTACTTGTATATATTGTACATATTTACTCTTCAATTTATTTTATAAATGATGTGCATATAGCTATAATTCTACTTATTCTGACGATTTTGACACCTGTCTACATGCTCTGTTTTGTTGTCTGTCTCCCCCTTCTAGACTGTGAGCCCACTGTTGGGTAGGGGCTGTCTCTATATGTTGTCGACTTGTACTTCCCAAGCGCTTAGTACAGTGCTTTGCACACAGTAAGTGCTCAATAAATACAATTGAATAAATACGACTGAATGACAGTGACTTGCCCCAGATCAAGTCAGAATTAGAACACGGATCCTTCTGACTCCCAGGCAGGGGCTCTAGGGTCAATCACAGAAGCAGCGCGGCTCAGTGGAAAGAGCCCGGGCTTTGGAGTCAGAGGTCATAGGTTCAAATCCCGGCTCCGCCAACTGTCGGCTGTGTGACTTTGGGCAAGTCACTTCACTTCTCTGGGCCTCAGTTACCTCATCTGTAAAATGGGATTGAAGACTGTGAGCCCCCTGTGGGACAACCCGATCACCTTGTAACCTCCCCAGCGCTTAGAACAGTGCTTTGTACATAGTAAGCGCTTAATAAATGTCATTATTATTATTATTATGGGTAGGGTGTCAGGGTCTGAGTGGAAATGCAGCGTCTTCTGCGGAAGATCACTCCATTCACTAGCCCTCTACAGAAGTTAAATGATTTGTCTAAGTCACACAACCGGCAAGAGGCAGAGGTGGGATTAGAACCCAGACCTCCAGACCCCCAGGCCCATGTTCTTTCCACTAAGCCACACTATCTTTGAAGTAGAGAAGAGGCGTGGCTCAGTGGGAAGAGCCCGGGCTTTGGAGTCAGAGGTCATGGGTTCTAATTCCGGCTCCGCCACATGTCTGCTGTGTGACCTTGAGCAAGTCACTTCACCTCTCTGAGCCTCAGTGACCTCATCTGTAAAATGGGGATGAAGACTGTGAGCCCCACGTGGGACAACCTGATCACCTTGTATCCCCCCAGCACTTAGAACAGTGCTTTGCATAGTAAGCACTCAATAAATACGACTGAATGAATGAAAGTAGATTTTGGTGACCCTAGCGGAACGATCCTCCTACCAAGTTGAAGGCATCTTCTCCTTGGCAGTGAGTTCAGGGCCTACCACAAAAGACACATCTAGCTGCTTAGTGCTTGGCACATAGTAAGCGCTTAACGAATTCTACCATTACCATCATTTTATCGGTGTTAACCAGCAGATCATTCTCAGTGTCAAAGTGGTCCAACAAGATTGTGAACAACGAAGTCTTGGAATGCAATCAGCTCACCGGGACTGAGGTAACGCTCACTACGGCCGGGCATGGCTGTGTGTGATATGACAGAAAAAATCGAAGCTATCTGGGTACCCGAGAAATGGCTAAATGGCCAGGTGAAATGGAGTAAAGTCAAGTCTCCAATGATATGATAGCAGTCGATGGTCGAAAAATCACTTTAACTCACAGTCCAGGTTAAGGCGATAATAGTATGGATTAAGCACTTCCTGTCCCTGCACTAAGTGCTGGAAAAGGGTACACAGATGGGAATGAGAATTTGCTTCCAGGGAGAAGACTTCTCAGCCACATTTGGAATTGGAATTCCCAATGGAAAAGGGGCAGTTTTCCTTTAGGGAAGGCCTCACAGGCGGTGCAATGGCAGAAAGCGAGCTCCATTCATTCATTCATTCAATCGTATTTATTGAGTGCTTACTGTGTGCAGAGCACTGGACTAAGCGCTTGGGAAGTACAAGTTGGCAACATATAGAGATGGTCCCTACCCAACAACGGGCTCACAGTCTAGAAGTTGTTGCCAACTTGTACTTCTCAAGCGCTTAGTACAGTGCTCTGCACACAGTAAGCGCTCAATAAATACGATTGACGATGATAGAAGGGGGAGACAGACAACAAAACAAAACAAAACAAAACACGTGGACAGGTGTCAAGTCATCAGAATAAACAGATGTAAAGCTAGATGCACATCATTAACGAAATAAAATAAATAGAATAGTAAATATGTACAAGTAAAATAGAGTAATAAATCTGTACGAACATATATACAGGTGCTGTGGGGAGGGGAAGGAGGTAGGGCGGTCTTTACGTGGGCTTTACCATTTACAATGGTCATTACAAATAGTGGTATTTGTTAAGTGCTTACTATGTTCCAGGCACTGTACTAAACTCTGGGGTAGTTCCAGCGTGGCTGAGTGGAAAGAGCACGGGTTTTGGAGTAAAACCAGAAACAGAGATGGACCGTGGGTGGGGGAAAGTGTACTGACAAGCTATCATTATGGGCCCACAATGTGGAAGATGGACTAAAAAGCTGTTCACACCTTAGGGCTTTAAAGCTACAATCACGTGCACAGTAGATTGGATTTAACTGTTAGTGGGAGCATCTTTGAAAAAGAAAAAGAGAGGGAGAGGAAGAGAGAAATAAAGGGCGGGGGGGAGAGAGAAATAAAGAGAGGGAGCATTTTTGAAAAAGAAAAAGAGAGGGAGAGGAAGAGAGAAATAAAGGGGGGGAGAGAGGGAGGGAGCAGAGAGGGGGCAAAGAGAGAGAGAGAGAGAGAGAGAGAGAGAGAGATTGTGGGGGGTGTGTGTGTGTGTTTATGGAGTAGTCCTGAAGCTTTTGAAGACCTTATGTTTACCAAGCAAAAGATCAATAATAATAATAATAATGGTATTTGTTAAGCACTTACTATGTGCAAAGCACTGTTCTAAGTGCTGGGGAGGTTACAAGGTGATCAGGTTGTCCCACGGGGGGCTCACTGTCTTCATCCCCAGATGAGGGAACTGAAGCCCAGAGAAGTGGAGTGACTTGCCCAAAGTCGCACAGCTGACAGTTGGCAGAGCTGGGATTTGAACCCGTGACCTCTGACTCCAAAGCCCGGGCCCTTTCCACTGAGCCACGTTGATGATGATGATGGTATTTGTTAAGCACTTACTATATGTGCATAGCACTGTTCTAAGTGCTGGGGAGGTTACAAGGTGATCAGGTTGTCCCATGGGGGCTCACAGTTTTAATCCCCATTTTACAGATGAAGTCACTGAGGCACAGAGAAGTGAAATGACTTGCCCAAAGTCACACAGCTGACAGGTGGCGGAGCCAGGATTTGAACCCATGACTCCTGACTCGGGCCCGGGCTCTTTCCACTGAGCCACGCTGCTTCTCTGCCAAGTCCCAGGTTTTTTTTTTTTTTTTGGAGGTGTCACACTGTTTAATAAGTTTCAGATTCTTTCCTCTCAAATTCCTATGTCAGACCCATTTATTGCCAATCACAGGATGGCAGCATTAATATGTATTTTTTCCAAAGGACCTCAGTGGCTCAAAAAATGTCCTTACGGTCACTTAGATGAGTAAGTTTCAGGAGACATTCACACTAAGGATGTGAGGATGACTGCTCCACTGTTGAAGTAATCTGGAAATTATTTGGATCAATCAGCCAATGGTATTTTTTGAGCTCTTACTGTGTGCAGAGCACTGGAGGAGTACAATATAATAAAGTCGGTAGACAAGCTCCCTGCCCACCAGGAACTTACAGCTAGAGCGTCTTTTCACCTTTCTAAAGGGATACAATGGGAAGCCACAGTATTGGACGGTAGGCACTCCCCATCAGTCAAACCATCAATCAATGGTATTTATTGAGCACTTACCCGATGCAGAGCACTGTATGAAGTGGTTTAGAGACAGAATTAGCAGATGCATTCCCTGCCCATAACAAGCTTACAGTCTAAACTTGTTGTGGGCTGGGAATGTGTCTGTTTATTGTTATAGCGTACTCTCCCAAGCACTTAGGACAGCGCTTTGCAAACAGTAAGTGCTAGGGAAATACGAATGAATGAAAGAATGAACGAACTTCTCCCAGGAAGTAATCTAAACACATTTCAAAGGGCCGTATTTCCTCCACCACGTGCTCTTCCCGGCTTCGCCACTTGTTTGCTTTGTGACCTTGGGAAAGTCACACCTCTGGGGCTCGGTTACCTCATCTGTAAAATGGGCATTGAGACTGTTAGTCCCACATGGGACAGGGACTGGACCCAACCCAATTTGCTTGTAACCACCTCAGTGCTTAATATACTGCCTGGCCCACAGTAAGCGCTTAAAAAACACCATAATTATTAATTATTATTATTGTTTATTACTCAAGAGCAAGAATTTACTCCAAGGCGCTCTACTGAACAAACCACTTGGATCCAGCTAATTTTCTCCTCAGGAGAAAGTGGAGCCCTGAGGGATGCGTGGCTGCATAAACATGGTTAGCTTTGAGGCTAGTAGAAAACAGGAAATGGTCTGCCAGGTGGAATCTCACCCAGAAAAGTCAAATTGATCTTTCACTCTATGACACCATAAACTAATAGAATAAGAATAAGAATGGCATCTCCTTTTAAGAATACTGGATGAGGCTCTTGGGAGCAGGTAGGGTAACCAGTTTGGGACTGATGACTGACTTAGAAAGCCTCATTCCAAATTTGAATATCTTCCTTCCCGTGAATCACGATTCAACGTGATCTTCTCCCATAAGGGTGAGTCGTAATCGAAAATGCCCATTCCCCAAATAGGCCCTGATCCATAACCCTTACTAACACATACCATCCTGAAGCTTTTAACAAGACAGTTTTCCTTCAAATTTCTAATGGCCTTTGCTGAAAATCCTGACAAATCCGAAATGTGCTCTCCATAAATTATGGCGGCGCCATTGCTGCCGCTGAAGGGAAGGTTGTTTCAGCACTTTCATTATCCTGAAGATCGCTGGGTTTCAGGGCCTTAGCTCTCGGCTATAAAATCCACCTACGGTTGAAAATTGGCAACTGGCACCTCAGGCTTAGAGTATCTTTCCTCCCTCAAATTTGAAAAAGAAAATCAATTCAATTGGTTGCTTTTCCTCCCATTACTTAAACGCTAAAGGAAAAAAAAATCTATATATTTATCTTCTTTGGTCCTTTGAAGCTGGAACTTTTCAGACTTCTGATTCAATAATGGGAAGCTTCGCTGTTGGAATTTAGAAAAAAAAAACACTTTCAAACGGCCCAGCGATTTTAAGAAAATGTTTTTCTTATCTGAGTTAATCCTCACTTTTTTCCCTAGATATCCCTGGGTAAATAGAACTTGTAATGCTATTATAAAAAGTCATTAGAATACCTATTTGTCTCAGAAATGGACAGAACTCGTTAGTAAGGACAATAAAGCATTTAGATGGTTTTACGGTCCTGATGCATGGTAAACATATATTCTAAAAAAGGCTACAGCAAGGAGTTCAGTTCGGAGTTAACACTAAGGCCCAGCATGGCATTTCCTAAATGTTGTGATTCTAATTTATTAAATTTAATCAACAGTAAATATTGTGTACCTCGAACTTGGTGGCTTTTTCCTGTTTTGTGAGAATGTCTGTAAGTGATCATCAAGCGCTTTGTTAGAGTGGACTTAACTCATCACTAGTGGTACTAATCGCGGGGGTAGATACAAGTTAACTGGGTTGGACACAGTCCCTGTCCCACACTGGGCTCATAGTTTTCATCCCCATTTTACAGATGAGAGAACCAAGGCCAAGAGAAGTGACGTGATTTACCCAAGGTCACACAGCAAACAAGAGCAGAGCCGGGCTTAAAACCCAGGACCTTTCATTCATTCATTCATTCATTCAATCGTATTTATTGAGCGCTTACTGTGTGCAGAGCACTGTACTAAGCGCTTGGGAAGTACAAGTTAGCAACATATAGAGATGGTCCCCACCCAACAAGGGGCTCACAGTCAAGAAGGGGGAGACAGACAACAAAACAAAACATGTGGTCAGGTGTCAAGTCATCAGAATAAATAGAAGTAAAGCTAGATGCACAAGCCCGGGCTCTTTCCATTGAGCCACGTTGTGTGGGACAACCTGATTACCTTGTATCCCCCGTGGTGCTTTGAACATAGTAAGCGCTTAATAAATGCCATTATTATTATTATTATTAAAAAGGAGGGGGAGCAGAGGCCCATTTTATGGAAGAAGCCATGGAGACCCAGAGAGGGGCAGTGCCTGCCTGATGTTGCCAATTTGTACTTCCCAAGCGCTTAGTACAGTGCTCTGCACACAGTAAGCGCTCAGTAAATATAATTGATGATGATCATTGACAAAATAAATAGAATAGTAAATATGTAAAGTAGAATAAATAGAGTAAAAAAATCTGACTCCAAGGCCCGGGCTCTATCCATTAGGCCACACCGCTTCCCCTAAAACAACCTGCTCCACGCTAAGCTCCCAGGGAAAAAATTAGGGAGCATCTTTGTGAGCCAGGAGAAGTTGGTCCCCCAAAACACCCGCCCCAATCCTACCGATTGAGACTCCCTGCCAGACTGTAAGCTCATCTCTAGGCTGTAAGCTCGTTTTGGGTGGGGGAATGGGTCCATTTGTTGTTATAGCTTACCCCCCCTCCCAAGCGCTTAGTACAGTGCTCTGCACACAGTAAGCCTCAATATATAAAACTGACTGAGTGACTGGCAGACTGGACTAGGGTGAGAGAATCCACCAAGGAACTACCATGAAAGCATGACAATTACTCTCCCCCTGTTCAGAGCATTATTGAAGGCACAATTCCTCCAAGAGGCTTTCCCCAACTAAGTTCTCCTTTCCTCTTCTCCCACTCCTTTCTGCATCACCCTGATTTGCTTTATTCATCCCCCATCCTAGCCCCACAGCTCTTATGCACATATCCATAATTTATTTACTGACTTTAATGACTGTCTCCCCCTCTAGACTGTAAGCTCGTTGTGGGCAGAGGATGTGTCTGTTTATTGTTGTATGGTCCTCTCCCAAGAGCTCAATACAGTGCTCTGCACACAGTAAGTGCTCAATAAATATGGCTGACTGACCCAGACTGAGCCCCCTTTTTCCTCTCCTCCTCCCCATCCCCCCCACCCTACCTCTTTCCCCTCCCCACAGCACCTGTATGTATGTTTGTACAGATTTATTATTCTATTTATTTTACTTGTACATATTTACTATTCTATTTATTTTGTTAATGATGTGCATTTAGCTTTAATTCTATTTGTTCTGATGACTTGACACCTGTCCACATGTTTAGTTTTGTTGTCTGTTTCCCCCTTCTAGACTGTGAGCCCGTTGTTGGGTAGGGACCGTTTCTATATGTTGCCTACTTGTACTTCACAAGCGCTTAGTACAGTGCTCTGCACACAGTAAGCGCTCAATAAATACGATTGAATGAATGAATGAATGAATGAATGAATGCGTAGTAGTGAAGAACTGCGATGGAAATGGGAAGCTCCGGCGAAGAGGTGGCAGGGATGACGCCCGGAGGAAGCGTTCAATTGTATTTATTGAGCGCTTACTATGTGCAGAGCACTGTACTAAGCGCTTGGGAAGTACAAGTTGGCAACACATAGAGACAGTCCCTACCCAACGGTGGGCTCAGTATGGGAAGGGCAGAGCAAGATTTGGCAGGCCACTAAGCATTTTAACATTCAATCATATCTATTGAGGGCTTACTGTGTGCAGAGCACTGTACTAAGCACTTGGGAGAATACAGTACAACAATAAACAGACATATACCCTGCCCACAACAAGCTTACAGTCTCGAGGGGGGAGACGGACATCAATGCAAATGAATAAATTATAGATAATAATAATAATAATAATGATGGCATTTGTTAAGTGCTTACTATGTGCGAAGCACTGTTCTAAGCACTGACAGTCTCTGCAAGATCACCATCCAATGACCCACACTTATGGGAGGCAAGACAGAGAGGAGGAAGAGGGAGAATCCCCATTTTTCAGGTGAAAGCCCTTAGAAGCGCAGGATAATAACAAGTATGGTATTTGTTAAGCGCTTACTATGTGCCAGACACTGAACTAAGGGCTGGGGTGGATACAAGCAAATCGGGTTGGACACATTCCCTGTCCTGCACAGGCCTCACAGTCTTAGAGAAGCAGCATGGCTCAGTGGAAAGAGCCCGGGCTTTGGAGCCAGAGGTCACGGGTTCAAATCCCGGCTCCGCCAATTGTCAGCTGTGTGACTTTGGGCGAGTCACTTCACTTCTCTGGGCCTCAGTTCCCTCATCTGTAAAATGAGGATTAAGACTGTGAGCCCCCCTTTGGGACAACCTGATCACCTTGTAACCTCCCCAGCGCTTAGAACAGTGCTTTGCACATAGTAAGCACTTAATAAATGCCATTATTATTATTATTAATCCCCATTTTACAGATGAGGAAACTGAAGCCCAGAGAAATGAAGTGACTCACCCAAGGCCACACAGCAGACATGTGCCAGAACTGGAATTAGAGCATATGGCATTCTGACTCCCTAGTCTGTATTCTAACCATCAAGCCATTTTGCTTCCCTACTGAGCTTGGAGAAGCTGCTGTGGCTCAGTGGAAAGGACCCGGGCTTTGGAGTCAGAAGTCATGGGTTCAAATCCCAGCTCCGCCAACTGTCAGCTGTGTGACTTTGGGCAAGTCATTTCACTTCTCTGTGCCTCAGTTCCCTCATCTGTAAAAGGGGGATTCAAATTGTGAGCCCCCTGTGGGACAACCTGATCACCTTGTAACCTCCCCGGTGCTTTGCACATAGTAAGCGCTTAATAAATGCCGTTATTATTATTATTATTCCCCTGGGGTAGAGCAGGAGGTCGCCCTCAGATTTTTTTCCACCTGGCCCAACGCTCTCTCCGCTAGACCCTGAGGTAACCACTGTGTCTTTCGAAACTTCGCACTCGTTTTTCACTTCTCCTTCTCCTTGAACTTTCTGCAGGCTGCCAAGTAGAGCTCTGGCATAACGCTCAGCCCAGCCCAGACAGCCTTGCAGTGCGGCCTAATAAAAGAAGGCAGCTCACAAGAGAATGAAATCCCCTGCTACGGCTAACGGGTCCATAACCACTCTTAGCTGGATTCCCTGAACAGGACCACAAACTATGCAGATGAACCATCTTTCCCTCTTTCGAGGCTGCTGTCTGTATAGATTTTCAAGCCCCATCGCCATATCCCATAGAGCTGCCTCTCCGTTCACTTGGAACGGATGGAAAAACCTTTTCGATTAACGGATTTCACTGTGCCGGAGTTCTACAAGGTAATAAACCTCCGTTCCCATTACTTGAACACAGGGCCCAGAGGACTTTGCATAGAGGGGTTGGAGAAGAGGTTTAGGAGAGCAGCAAGGAGAGGGTGAAGGCTTGCAGGTTGTGTTTGGGAAATAAGAGGATGAGAAAGAGAAGCAGCATGGCCTAGTGGATACTAGGAGTCAGAAGGACCTGGGTTCTAATCCTGACTCCGCCACTTGTCTGCCGTGTGACCTTTGGCAAGTCGTTTAACATCTCTGGGCCTCAGTTACCTCATCTGTAAAATAGGGATGAAGAATGGGAGCTAAACGTGGGATAGGGACTGTGTCCAAACTGATTAGCGTGTATCTACCTCAGAGTTTAGTTGAGTGCCTGGCACATAGTAAGCGCTTAATCCTATTAAAAAAAAAAGGGCTACAGGACCGGCGAAGAGATTGAGCGGGGATTGACACAAGCGTGGCAGAGTGAGTTGTTGGGCGGCACAAGGGTGGGAACTGGGGTGGATGTGGGGGTGAGGACAAAGGGCCATCGAAATATCAGACTGTCCGACCACACTGTGTCCTGATCTGCTTTCTGAGGAAAAGAACTTCAAGAAAGGACATTTTCAATATGATTCTCAGTTCCCTAAATGTAGAACAAAACCTTGCCTTTCACTGAGAAGGAAGGAAGGAAGGGAGTCCATGGGCCCATTGAAAATATGCCTTTTTGAAGATCTTATTCTACGTTCATTCATTCATTCATTCAATCGTATTTATTGAGCGCTTACTGTGTGCAGAGCCCTGAACTAAGCGCTTGGGAAGTACAAGTTGGCAACATATAGACACGGTCCCTACCCAACAACGGGCTCACAGTCTAGAAGGGGGAGACAGACAACAAAACAAAACAGGTGGACAGGTGTCAAGTTGTCAGAACAAACAGAATTAAAGCTAGATGCACATCATTAACAAAATAAATAGAAGAGTAAATATGTACAAGTGAAATAAATACAGTAATAAATTTGTACAAACATATGTACAGGTGCTGTGGGGAGGGGAAGGAGGTAGGGTGGGGGGGATGGGGAGGAGGAGAGGAAAAAGGGGGCTCAGTCTGGGACTTCAGAATAAAAATTGCATACATCTTAATACCCATAATTTAAAGCAAACCCATCTGAACAAGAACACCCCCACCAAAGCTGCTACATACATGAATTTTCCAGGAAGAAAAGATTAACAGGCATCAAACCATTTAAATCCTCGTATACCTGGGGACGCGCTGATTTACTCTTAAAGTTGAAGCTATGCTTTATGATGTTCTTTTTAAACATGGACAAACATTATAGAAGCTTAGAGGGATACGGTGGCAGCACTTAACTGTTTCAAATTTTGGAACGGAACAGACGGAAAAGAAGCTAGGTAAGCAGAGCCCCCAAAACAAATGGCTAAATTCAGCAAACGCACAAATACGGAACACACATCATTCATTCGGTCAGTCAGCCGCATTTGAGTGCTTACTGTGTGCAGAGCACTGTACTAAGCGCTTGGAAAGTACAGTTCGGCAACAAGTATTTCTCACACTTTTAGACTGTGAGCCCACTGTTGGGTAGGGACTGTTTCTATATGTTACCAATTTGTACTTCCCAAGCGCTTAGTACAGTGCTCTGCACATAGTAAGCGCTCAATAAATACGACTGATGATGATGAAGTATGTCAACATTATTATTAGTAGCAGTAGCAGTAATTTTGTTCTGGGCAGGGAACTGTGTTTGCTAATTCTGTTGCATTGGATGCTCCCAAGGGCTTAGTACGGTACTCTGCATCATCATCATCATCATCAATCGTATTTATTGAGCGCTTACTATGTGCAGAGCACTGTACTAAGCACTTGGGAAGTACAAATTGGCAACATATAGAGACAGTCCCTACCCAACAGTGGGCTCACAGTCTAAAAGGTAGTACTCTGCAGATAGTAAGCACTCAGTACATACCACTGTTTGATTGATTGAGGATGGCAATGGTATTAATTAAGGTTGCATTCTCCCAAGCACTTAATAGCATACTCTGCACACAGTAGGTGCTCAATATGTGCTATTGTTTTATTGATGGTCTACCGAAGCTTCTGGCTTTGTGGTCTTAGATAAGCTGCTAATAGAAAGTATATGCGCAATCCACCCTGGGGGCTCACTCCCATTGGAGCTGGGGGAGGGGGTAGCTTGTACAGTCCTCTGCAATCCCATCCCGTATTGGAGCTGGAGCAGGAATGTTGCAGTTCATTCCTGAGGGTCAAACGTAAAGACAGGTGAAAAAGGTTTCACCGAATCAGCCTGGTTTGAAACGGCAATAATAATAATAATAATAATACCTGTAGTATTTGTTAAGCGCTCACTATACAATAATAACAATGACATTTATTAAGCGCTTACTATGTGCTCTCTCCGCCAAGCTAGCTCTCTTCCTCCCTTCAAGGCCCTACTGAGAGCTCACCTCCTCCAGGAGGCCTTCCCAGACTGAGCCCCTTCCTTCCTCTCCCCCTCGTCCCCCCTCCATCTCCCCATCTTACCTCCCTCCCTTCCCCACAGCACCTGTATATATGTATATATGTTTGTACATATTTTTTTAACTCTATTTATTTATTTAATTTATTTGTACACATCTATTCTATTTATTTTATTTTGTTAGTATGTTTGGTTTTGTTCTCTGTCTCCCCCTTTTAGACTGTGAGCCCACTGTTGGGTAGGGACTGTCTCTATATGTTGCCAATTTGTACTTCCCAAGCGCTTAGTACAGTGCTCTGCACATAGTAAGTGCTCAATAAATACGATTGATGATGATGATGATGATGATGTGCGGAGCACTGTTCTAAGAGCTGGGGAGGTTACAAGGTGATCAGGTTGTCCCAGGTGGGGCTCACAGCCTTAATCCCCATTTTACAGATCAGGGAACTGAGGCCCAGAGAAGTGAAGTGACTTGCCCAAAGTCTCCCATTTGACAATTGGCAGAGCCGGAATTTGAACCTATGACCTCTGACTCAGTAAGCGCTTAGTACAGTGCTCTGCACACAGTAAGCGCTCAATAAATACGATTGATGACTCCAAAGCCCGTGCTCTTTCCACTGAGCCACGCTGCTGCTCCATATGCCGGGCACTGTACTAAAACCTGGGGTGGATCCAAGCAAATAGGGTTGGACACAGTTACCGTCCCACGTGGGGCTCACAGTCTCAATCCCCATTTTACAGATGAGGTAAACTGAGGAAGTGAAGAGACTTGCCCAAGGTCACACAGCAAATAGCTGAGCCAGGATTAGAACCCATGACCTTCTGAGCTACAGAAAGGCAATTCCTCGCGATCAGACCCAGAAGTCACAGGAGGAAGGTTTAAGTCGAGCTCACGCAGAGGGTATTTTGGCCAAAAGATTGCATTTTCAGATGTGTTTCTGGTCCGTTCTGGAAGTCTGCCCGCTTCATACCTAGTCCCCAGGTTGCTGGCAGAAGGGTGGGCATTGGCGGTGGTCTGTCACTCAGTCAATCATATTTACTGAGTGTTTAAGGGGTGCAGAGCACTGTACTAAGCGCTTGGGAGAGTACAACAGAACAATAAATTGACATATTCCCTGCCCACAACAAGCTTACAGTCTAGAAGGGGGGAGAAAGACATTGAAATAAATCAATACATGACAGATATGGACTTAAGTGGTGTGGGGCTGGGAGGGGGGATGAATAAAGGGGGCAAGTCGGGGTGACGCAGAAGGGAGTGGGAAAAGAGGAAAGGAGGGCTTAGTCAGAGAATAATAATGACGGCATTTATTAAGCACTACTATGTGCAGAGCACTGTTCTAAGCGCTGGGGGGGATACAAGGTGATCAGGTTGCCCATGTGGGGTTCACAGTCTTAAGTCACTGAAGAAGCAGCATGGCTCAGTGGAAAGAACCCGGGCTTTGGAGTCAGAAGTCATGGGTTCGAATCCCGACTCCGCCACATGTCTGCTGTGTGATCTTGGGCAAGTCACTTAACTTCTCTGGGCCTCAGTTAACTCATCTGTAAAATGGGGATTAAGACTGTGAGCCCCCCGTGGGACAACCTGATCACCCTGTATCCTCCCCAGCACTTAGAACAGTGCTTTGCACATAGTAAGCGCTTAACAAATACCAATTATTATTATTATTATTAATCCCCATTTTACAGATGATGGAACTGAGATCCAGAGAAGTCAAGAGATTTGCCCAAAGTCACACAGCTGGTCAGCGGCAGAGTCGGGATTAGAACCCACGACCTCTGACTCCCAAGCCTGGGCTCTTTCCACTATGCCACGCTGCTTCTCCAAGGTCTCTTGAAGGAGATGGGCCTTCAGTAAGGTTTGAAGGTGGGGAGAGTCGCTATGAGATATGAGGAGGAAGGATGTTCCAGGCCAGAGGCAGGACGTGGGTGCGGGTTTCGGTGGAGAAATGGATGGGATGGAGGTATGGTGAGAAGCTTGGAATTGGAGGAGCAAAGTGTGCGGGCTGGCTTGAGAGCATGCTACAACAGGATTGGCAGACGTGTTCCCTTCCCATAGCGGGCTTAGATTTGACCCGGCCCCTGTCCCACATTGGGTCCCAGTTTCAATCCCTATTTTACAGGTGAGGGTACTGAGGCCCAGAGAAGTGCAGTGACTCGCCCAAGGTCACAAAGCACACAAGTGACGAAGCCAAGATTAGAACCCATGTCCTTCTGACTCCGGACCCACGCTCCATCCACCAGACCACGCCCTGAGCGAAGCTGGACCCACACTGGAATTCATTTTTCCCCCCCAAAGATGATGGTCTGAGTGATAGGCCTGTCCCTGACAAATCTGGCAAATTTGGCAACTCCCAGCTTTTCAAGGTTTCGGGTAGTTTTCAAAATTGACTTGGGAACGTGATGCCACCAGTGCTGCTGAAAGATATTGCGTTGGCTAATTTATTACAGCCATTTTCTTCTCAAAAATGCCCTTTCTGATTCCCCTTTTTGTAGACTGGCCACTCCCAGCCCTGTCATTCATTCATTCATTTGTATTTATTCAGTGCTAACTGTGTGCAGAGCACTGTACTAAGCGTTTGGGAGAGTACAGTATAACGATAAACAGACACATTCCCTGCCCAGGACAAGCTTCCAGTCTAGAGGGGACTCCCACCCGCTAAACCTTCACTGAGATGCAGTCTTATACTCTTTAGCCAAGAAGTGATCTTTGGTGACTCTAGACTGTAAGCTCGCTGTGGGCAGGGAATGTGTCCTTTTATTGTTATACTGTACTCTCTCAAGCGCTAAGTACAGTGCTTTGCACACAGTAAGTGCTCAATACAAATGAATGAATGATATTTTATTTATTTGTATTGATGTCTGCCTCCTCCCATCTAGACTGTGAGCTCCTTGTGAGCAGGGAATGCCGCTGCTTATTGTTGTATTGTACTTTCCCAAGCGCTTATTACAGTGCTTTGCACACGGAAAGCACTTAATAAATATGACTGAATAAATGAATGGTGGCCACACGGCCTTTTTCTCTGTCAACAAAGCACCTGGCTCCTTTCCGCCTTTGTCCATCTTCCAAATGCAACACGGAGTGGCGGGCGGAAAAATGCAACTCAACGCCGGCGGTTATTTCGTAGTATTTTCTCTCCCCTCTAACACAACCGGCTGTTCCAGCCAGCGGCAGAAAGCCCATCTTGCTCCACATTTGTCACCAAGTTTGATAGATAGTATTCCCAAGTTAATGCCGTAAATGCTGTTTGGAAATTACAAGTCCAGGCTCTTGGTGGTCCGGCCAAAAAAGGATTAATTTATAATCATGAATATAAATTTCACAGATAGTCGTATTGTCATCCCGGGGTTGAGTTATGGGACTTTTGGGGAGCGGTTGGTGCGGAGAAACCCCGGCACTGTAAGTCAGGGTAATTCCAACGACAATAGTTCTATCTATCACTTTGTTGTAAATCAATCGATATCCGGTATGAAGTGAGCAGGCCTCACTTATCAGCGCCGGAGGGGGGGTGGGCCGCTCAGCTCAGGTGGTCCCAGGGGCGCTGGCTCACGTCGATCGGTCCGGAGAGATGGGGCCCTTTCGAAATTCATGAATGGATGTTCCGCCCGTCGGGTTTGCGGAATGGTGTTCCTCCGCCTATCGGCGTTTGAAAGTGACCAGCCAAGTATCCGGCTCCCCTGTAGCGTGACTTTCATTCATCTTGGCGAACAGAGCACTGGCCTAGCACTCAGGAGGATCTGGATTCTGCTCCCGGCTCCACCACTTCTCTGCCGTGTGACCTTGGGCTAGTCACTTCATTTCTCCAGTCCTCGGTTCCCTCGTCAGTAGAATGTAGATCAATCAATCATTCGTATTTATTGAGCGCTTACTGTGTGCAGAGCGCTGTACTAAGCACTTGGGAACTACAAGTTGGCAACATATAGAGACAGTACCTACCCAACAGTGGGCTCACAGTCTAAAAGGGGGAGACAGAGAACAAAACCAAACATACTAACAAAATAAAATAAAATAGAATAGATATGTACAAGATAGAGTAATAAATATGTACAAACATATATACATCTATACAGGTGCTGTGGGGAAGGGAAGGAGGTAAGATGGGGGGGATGGAGAGGGGGACGAGGGGGAGAGGAAGGAAGGGGCTCAGTCTGGGAAGGCCTCCTGAGCCCCGTGCGGGACAGGGAGTGCGTCTTATCTAATTGAACCTCTATCTACCTCAGCACTTAGAACAGTGCTCGACACATAGTAAGCGCTGAACAAATCCCATCATTAATTCGTGACATGAAAAATAACCCGGATTTGGTATTTGCTTGGCACTTACTAGGCGTCAAGCACCGTACTAAGCGCTGGGGTAGAATCAAGCTCATCAGGTGGGACACAGTAGTCATTTTACAGCGGAGGTCGCCGAGGAGTTCAGTGACTTGCCCAGGGTCGCACTACCGACAAGTGGCAAGTCTCCCCCTCGTCCCCCTCTTCTCCCCCTCGTCCCCCTCTCCATCCCCCCATCTTACCTCCTTCCCTTCCCCACAGCACCTGTATATATGTATATATGTTTGTACAGATTTATTACTCTTTTTATTTATTTTACTTGTCCATATCTATTCTATTTATTTTATTAGTATGTTTGGTTTTGCTCTCTGTCTCCCCCTTTTAGACTGTGAGCCCACTGTTGGGTAGGGACCGTCTCTATATGCTGCCAACTTGGACTTCCCAAGCGCTTAGTACAGTGCTCTGCACACAGTAAGCGCTCAATAAATACGATTGATGATGATGAAGTGGCGGGGCCAGGATTAGAGCCCAGGTCCTTCTGGCTCCCAAGCCCAGACTCCATCCACTAGGCCACGCCGCTTCGTTACTAATTGGCGCTCTGATGGAAACGGCATCAATCCAGTGGGAACTGAAGACCCGCTGAATGCCATGAAGGAGGCAGTATATCTTTCCTCGTTAATCTATACTGGTTACCTCCCAAAGGCAATTGACCCTGGGGAAAGGTAAAACAGAGGCGTCTAAGCACCATGGAGCCAGCATGTAACTGGCTTTCAAAGTGCACTGTTGGGGAGAAGAATGCAGAAATATCACAGGGAGCAATAGCTGGAGGAGAAAAGAAGATGGTTTGAAGCCAGTGAAAAGTAATTTTGGAAAGTGGAGGGTTATCTAGTTAACCTATTGTTCAGTGTAATGAAAAAGCAGGCCCATTCCAGAGGGTGTTACAGTAAGTAGTTTGTCAATTACCCAATCAGTGGGCATTGCTCATTCAGCCGGGATTGAGGGCAATATCCATAATATTTTATTACCATTAAGTCTCAACTTGCATGGTTTTATATAGACTTTAGAGTGCTTAATAGCCATGCAAAACTGAGACTTTCTTGCATCCGCGATGGCCAGACCTAAGAGAATCCTATCACCGCTGACCACGCTACTTTGGTCATCGCAACTAAAACCGGGAGTCGTGGGCTATTCCGGCAAAGACCCTCGTGATGGTGTGTTGCCCCGTGCGTCATATCGATCTCGGGGATGTCTATAAAATGTGATCGCAGTCGCCATGATCGTTATCCATTTCGACTTGCTAAACTCCGTAGAAGAGTCAGGGGGGTGGGGGGCATGCCGGGAAAATTAGCAGATGTGATCCTTGGCCTCGGGGAGTTTTCAATCTAACAGGGAGGCATGCACTTGCAACCACACTAGACTAGATTCTCGATAAAACCCATAAAGCCCACAACCACCCATGAACCATTAGTAAGGATCTTCAAAGCCAGTTCAACTGATCGCCCCAGACTCGCTTCCTTCATCAATAATAATAATTATGGTATTTGTTAAGCACTGTACTAAGCCCTCATCTCCCCTCCCAGCTCCCCGGCACTTATGGACAGGTCTGTAATTTATTTATTTACTTATGTATTTATTTACTTATTTATTTTACTTGTACCTATCTATTCTATTTATTTTATTTTGTTAGTATGTTTGATTTTGTTCTCTGTCTCCCCCTTCTAGACTGTGAGCCCACTGTTGGGTAGGGACTGTCTCTATATGTTGCCAGCTTGTACACCCCAAGCGCTTAGTACAGTGCTCTGCACACAGTAAGCACTCAATAAATACGATTGATTGATTATGTATATTAATGTCTGTCTCCCCATCTAGACTGTGAGCTCTTTTGGGCAGATAACGTGTCTACTGTTATACTGTACTTTTCCAAGTGCTTAGTGTAGTGCTTTGCACACAGTAAGTGCTCAATAAACACGATTGAACCCCCGATGGCCTCTCTAGGATCGAAGACAAACTGCCTTCTGAAGACTTCACGGGTTCAAATTTTTCCCATGTTCTGAGCGCATACAAAGTTCAGCTCATTTTTGCATCCCGCACTTTTATAATAATAATAATAACAATAATAATAATAATGGCATTTGTTAAGCGCTTACTATGTGCAAAGCACTGTTCTAAGCGCTGGGGGGGATACAATGTGATCAAGTTGTCCCACGTAGGGCTCACAGTCTTAATCCCCATTTTTAGAGATGAGGGAACTGAGGCTCGGAGAAGTGAAGTGACTTGCCCAAGGTCACACAGCAGACTTGTGGCGGAGCCGGGATTCAAACCCACGACCTCTGACTCCAAAGCCCGGGCTCTTTCCACTGAGCCACGCTGCTTCTCTGAAAATGGAAAGTGCAATCTTCTTATCCCCGTGGGAGCATCTGTAAAATGGGGATTGAGACTGGGAGTCCCATGTGGGACAGGGGCTGTGTCCAACCCTATTTGCTTGTACCCACCCCAGCGCTTAGTACAGTGCCTGGCACATAGGAAGCGCTCAACAAATACCAGAGTTATTATTATTACTTCCTCAACATTATCACCGCGGTATTTATGGAGCTTCTTGGTATGGAGAACTTCGTGCTAGGTAGATACTGCTTCTTGTGGTAATCAATCGTATTGATTGAGCACTTACTGTGTGCAGAGCACTGTACTAAGCGCTTGGGAGAGTAGAGTGTAACAGAGCTGGTGGACACAATCGCTGCCCACAATGAGCTGAACAGTCTCCTCCTTTTGTGGGGAGGGGTGTTAGTAGAACAGGGGTGGGAGCTAGGGCTCAGACAGCCTCTAAAATCACAGGATTCATTCAGCCCTATTTACTGAGTGCAGGGCACTGTAATAAGCGCTTGGGAAAGTACAATACAACAATAAACAGGGACATTCCCGGCCCACAACGAGCTTACAGGATCTGTGGGGTGAGTGAAACAGATGAGTAGGCGGCATGTTCTAGTGGAAATGACTGGAAGTTGGATTCCAATCCCAGCTCTGGCACTGGCCTGCTTGTGTGACCCAGGGCAAGTCACTTAACCTCTCTGGGTCTCAGTTTCCTCATCTGTAAAATGTAGAAAAGACATACCTGCTCTCCCTACTTCTTTCCCTGTGGGACCTGTGTGTGATTGGGGAATTTAATAATAATATATTGTATTTACTATATAATTAATATATAATAATATAATGTATTTAATAATAATAGCATTTATTATTATGTATTTGATCTCATTCCCCTGTTCCTAGCGTGGTGCTTATCACATATGCTTAGCTTCTTATAAACACTTAATAAATGTCTCTATTATCATAATCATTGTGGTATTTGTTAAAGGGCTTGATATGTGCCAAGCACTGTACTAAACACTGGGATAGGTACGAGATAATGTCAGCATAGTCATTCATTCATTCAATTGTATTGATTGAGCGCTTACTGTGTGCAGAGCACTGTACTAAGTGCTTGGGAAGTACAAGTCGGCAACATATAGAGACGGTCCCTACCCAACAACGGGCTCACAGTCTAGAAGGCGGGGGGGGGGGGGGAGCAGACAACAAAACAAAACATGTAGACGAGTGTCAAAGTCGTCAGAACAAATAGAATTAAAGCTATATGCACATCATTAACAAAATAAATAGAATAGTAAATACTGTGAGACAGGAAGGAAGGTGGTGCTATCTACATTGGGGGGAACAAGTTTTGGGTGGGAAGATCAGGATTTCTGTTTTGGACACGTTATGTTTGAAGTGTCAGTTTATTTATATTAATGTCTGTCTCCCTCTCTAGACTGTAGGCTCCTTGTGGGAAGGGAATGTGTTTGTTCTTTGTCCCTGCTCAACACAGGGCTCCTGGTCTAAAGCAGGGAGATCAGGTATTTCATTCCCTTTTTGCCAACGAGGAAACAGAGGCACAGAGGAGTTAAGTGACCTGTTCACAATCACACAACAGGAAAGTGGCAGAGGTGGGATTAGAACCCAGGTCCCCAGCTCCCAGGCTAGTGACCTCGGATTTGTTCCAACGGAGAGAAACACATTTAAGACATCATAGGCCAAACATCATTGTGGTATTTGTTAAAGGGCTTGATATGTGCCAAGCACTGTACTAAACACTGGGATTGGTACGAGATAATCAGTCAGCACAGTCCCTGCTCAACACAGGGCTCCTGGTCTAAAGCAGGGTAATCAGGTATTTCATTCCCTTTTTACCCACGAGGAAACAGAGGCACAGAGGAGTTAAGTGACCTGTTCACAATCACACAACAGGAAAGTGGCAGAGGTGGGATTAGAACCCAGGTCCCCAACTCCCAGAGTAGTGACCTCGGATTTGTTCCAACGGAGAGAAACACATTTAAGACATCAGAGGCCAAACCTTGAGTGAGCCAGGTCAGAATCGTAATGTCAAGACACTTAAATCCTAATCATTTCCAGCAATTTTATGGCATTCACAGACAGGTTCCATTTGAATACCCCACCATACTTGTTTACAAATATCACTCCACATCTCCCTTGGGCTCAACCACGAAAGTCTCAAATAGGGCGCTGAACGTCGTCGATATTATAATACCCGCATTCTACCATCTTTTTTCTCTTGCCAAGACCTGACACAATTATCATAAATCATTTTTCTGCGAGAAAGGATTTTTTTCCTTCTCTTCTTATAGTTGAATGCTCGGTGGTGTCAAATATTTTTTGACTTTGATAAAAAATGTATTGCGGGTCAAGATCATCTCTTAATAGTTCACCCTGCTATTTAATAACCTGCCTCAATGTCAAAAGATACAACCATCCTACTGCAGTTCTAAGAAGTATTATGCACTGCCACCCTATCTATTGATGTACATCAGACATGTCCATGTTTTTCCATATTCTGTCCATTCCAAAGAAAGGCTAAAGGAGACAGAGGGTACAGATCTAGTTAGGCACAGCCTCTGACACTATCACTATCAATTGTCTTTTGCTAGCACTGATCATCACCTCAATTATCTAGTGTCCAGCCTACCTGATAGGTTTTTGCAAACTATAACTCTTCTGTCGATGAGCATGGAATAATGACAGCTCGGGGCAAATGAACAGAATACAAAAGAGATAAACCAAGTCAAATACATCCGTTCACGGGTGGCTATGGACGCAGGCCCGTCCACAGGCACACCGCCCCGTCGAATTTCACGGAACCCAGAGCTACCGCTGCCTCTTGTTCACGCTGTGCTGGGGACAAAACTCAACCCACAGAAAGAAAATTGGTTTAAACACTTCCTTCCCCACCCTTCTATTAATCTCCACAGACCTTAGAAACGATTAAATATCTTGCAATAATCTGAATGAATAAGGGAAATGTGCAGAACTTTCCAGAAGGTCCTATGAGAGAGCATCTGGGGTGGGTAATTTATAGGGAAAGAGTTTTCCAAGTACAGTTAGAACAGGTTTCTTCTATTTAAGGTGAGAGTACTTTCCTAAATGATTCAAATAGTGATATCATGAATCAAGGGAAAAAATGTACAGCTAAATGCCTCTGCATAACTTGAAAGAGGTAAATATTTTTATTCTACCAATATTCCCTGCAATGCCTGAAAATAGATTTTAGCGCAATATTAATTGAAGTTTGGCTGGTGTAAAGTTCAGGAGGTTAATTTGAAAAGAATACATTACCAATATAGTTCTAGCATTTAAATAAATTAGGATTACACTTTACACATCAATAACACAGCTGTTAAATAATATTTTTATTCTATGTAAATCCCACCCATTCATCTCTGTTGTATAACAAATGACCATAATTATGGTGCTTCATTGGTAGGAAGGTCATTGGTAATCTTGTAATTTCTCACTGGTGTAAAGAGAGAAAACAGAACTGTTTGTGATAAATGTATTCAACCTTTTGCATACTTTGGGATTCTGGGCCATGCATAAAAATGCAATCCGAAATTAAGTTCTTCACTTACACAGCATTTTTAATCTAGTGCTGTTGATTTGTTGTAACTAAGGCCTTTAGAGTGCTTTCTCTGCTGTTTTCTCTGGGCGTTTTATCACTTTCTTCTTGGAAACTCAAAAGGTTAACCTACAACCCAGACAAAAACAAACAGAAAGCCCCTGCAATTTAAATCCCGTCCTCCTCCTTTTTTCCACATCTGCCAGGTCTTGCTTCAAAGAGGAAGGATTCCACCAGATTCCAAGTATACGAATTTCTACCTAAACTCCATCTTCCCAGTTCCCTATTTCCAGGTCTCAAGGAAAGTACCGAGTGGAAGAATTTGGGTACTGCCCTTTCCTCCTGAGTTTGTTTCTTTTTCACTCTAAGGTGAAATATTCGCTTTTTCCCCAGAGCCTTAATAATATCCAGAAGCATAGTGAATGCCACCCAGTTAACAGTAATTAACCACTCACAAGATGATGACAGAGAACAGGAGCAGATAATTAAAGCATTATCCGAGGTACCTATGGGCTCTCTAATCCGCTGCCTTTTTCCCTTTGGATCCTAGAGAAATGCATCCCTCTGCCCGTTGGACAGTGCAGCCTGACCTTTGCATATGGAAATAGACCCTAATGTCTGTGCTTTCCTAATGAGAAAAATACCAGAATGAGCAGTAATCCTTCTCTGCGTCCTAAGTGCTTAGACCTGAAAGGCCCTCCCAAGCAGGGATGCAGGCAAAGGGGGTGGGGGGGCTCCCTTTTAATGAAGCTTGGATTTAATCCCATTATTCTAATAAAGCGTAATCAATCGAGGCGGACAATCTGAAGGTCTAGTTCAACCTCTGATTAGATCTGAGTTGTTGTTTAAGGCGTTGGATGTCAAGCTGGGGAACTCCCGGTAATAGGCTTTGGGCCCGGTAATCCATGCTTCCTGGAGCGAGCCTGCGTTTGGAAGGCGGGAAATTTGGAAACTGCCTTCCCGTAAATCTACAGCAAGTCTCCTAGGGTCGGGTATGGGAGAGGGGGGAGACACCCCGGGCATTCACCCAGACGTGCTTCTAGGAGATCCCACCGTTAATCCAATTTACTTAGCCGAATAAGTCCCACCGCTTCGGCTGGCCAACAAATTAAAATCCAGCTTCATAAAAACACCTTGAATTTGGAAGGTATTGGCTCGCCCGGTAGACTTGAAACTTCATTTGTTCTGGCTAACTTCTCAATTATCTTCCCAGCAGTGGAGATGTGTAAAAGTGCAAAAATCAATAGGATTCTATTCCCATTCTATTGGAAGAGGAAAAATTAATGAGATAGGACACTCTCTTAATCAGAAATAAATGTTTTAATTCAGATAATGACATAGTTTTCCCTCGCTGAAGGATGACAAATGCCGAGTTGCACCCTCAGCAGAAGCAGTTTCAATTTTATTGTAAATATAAAAGGTATTGATCGGTGCGATGTACAAACCCTATTGCTTACAAAAGCCATTCAGGGGGACTGGGAAAACTATTAAGCGCTGGGTCAGAAATCAATAAACAACACTGAAATGTAGCAGAGGTCGCCTTAGGCTTTGTGGCATCTTAGAGTGCCAAATGGCAGGAACGGTGACAGAAACGTCTGTCGTGGAGCAATGTTAGGGATGAAGGGGCTGGGGGGTTGCTGGGGGGGGTCAGATGTTTAATCTCTCCGGTGGTTTGACAGGTCCAGGGAACAGAACTAATGTAGTCTTCCCTGACTCCCTTTGATTTAAATACATGCTGATTCATCGTACCACTGACAGCCGTATTTATTGGTTCATGGGCACGCAAATGTACTGGCAGGGAAAATATCAGCGCGGATTTGGAAAGTGGAATAAATTCTAGGGCCCTTCTCCAAACGGGTTTGACTTTGCTCCTTTTCCGGATTTTTTTGTCTTAATTTGGGCCCGCCGTCGCGACGGCAATTATAGGGCTCATTATGAACGTGCAGTGTTATCTGGAACTGCTGACCAACCGCGCTAGTTGTCCTTGCTTGGGGATTTTTTTTTTAATTTATTAGATTCAAAAGCCCATGACCGTTAAAACGTTAATTTGTTTAAAAATTCCCCAGCCCCATTTAAAGCGATCTTTTGAGAGGAAACAAATTCCAATAGATACAAGGCTCGCTTGTTGGGTAACTTTGAGAAGTGATCTCCCAGTACTAGCCATCTTTCTTTCTTAGACTGAATTAAGGCCGATCTTTACGAATTACCAATACCATCCCGTTTTAGGATTGCATGTTTCAGAATCAGAGGGAGGGGAGGCATTATTTCCTGCACACATGCCAAGATATATCTGGGTTGGGGAGGAAAAAAAAAACCCACAGAGGCAGGACATTCTCTGCATGTGGGCAGAATCTGATTTTTCTAATATGACCCCGATTTGAAAGGTTCGGAGCGGAGTCCCAAAACTTTTAACAACATCATTTCACAAGGAGAGTCGCGCCCTCGGCCTCCCACCCACCCCCGCCCCGAAACCCCGGCCAACTGGCTGACCTGCCGCTGTTGGAAATTCAGCCTTCCCCTCGACGTGGATATGATTATAAGATTGGTTAGGGTCAGGTTACCCATCAGTAGGTGAAATGTTCAGCTGCTGAGGATTTCAGTTTCATCTCACCTCAGATATTATGTCAGTTTCATGTCATTTCCATCCCTGGGAATGATTTGAGAGCTCACTGTGTCCCCTGTTATTGCGGTCACTTGACCTGAGATGTAACTTCTGTCTAATACTATCATTTTAACAAAGTCTAGGAGGAGCACACCCAGAACTAGCTCTTGACCTTTCCATCCTGACACGCACCGACTGGCTCTGGAGGCACTGGGTTCCGCTGCCCCCTTCGATTTCAACAAATGAATGTTAAGGCCTCAATGAATTGGTTCACATTGGAAGTTATAGTTTTTCATTGCCGTGAGCATTTTTTAAAATTGAATCTCCCCTTTCTATATTTTGTCCCATGGTAATGGTATTTTGCCCGCTGCATTTAAATTGCAGGACCCGGGAATGGTCTGGGGATTAAAAAACAACGTCCGAGCCGCCGCAATGCTAATTTGGCATTTTTTATCCAAGAAAGGCGAAGAGGCGCTTTGGTTTCTCGACAGGTTACTTTTCCCAGATGGTGAAATTCTTTGCCTCCTCCCACTCCATCCAGATCATTTGGTAGTTTACGGATGCTCCGTCCTGAAGGCCAGAAGGCCAGAAGAGGATTTGTGAGGATTTGAAATGCCCTAAAAACTGCATCCTCCTCAACGTTTCTCGAATGAATCTGTTCTGTTCAATACCTAGAACTCCACTCACAGTCCACAGGTGAGGCCCACTAATATTGCCCATTATATAATACACGCATATGGAGCAATAATACTAGAATGTCTTTCTCCAGACACTTTTGGAATCTGGAAATATTACTGTATCCACTTTGCATGGGGAAAATGGAGACCCAGGGGCTTCTGAAGGCATTCAGCAAACTCAACCTGAGAAAAGGCGTGAATTCTCTCACCTGTCATGCCTGGCATCCTGAGACAGTGGCAGAAAATCTTATCGTAGATACTGTTGTTGCTGTGATTTTAGTTACATAATTTTCACTCTGGTAGTCTCCCAATAATTTAGTTCGGTGTCGACCTCCTCTTTGGCGCTCAGTAAATAGCCTTGGTTGATTTCACTGCCTTAGCATGTGCAGGAGTTTATACATCTCCTAGAATACCACGGAACCTGCTCATTGGGAATTTCCATTCAGGGAAGCAGCGTGGCCTAATGGAGAGGCAGTGTGGCTCAGTGGAAAGAGCACAGGCTTGGGAGTCGGAGGTCATGGGTTCTAATCCCAGCTTCGCCACATGTCTGCTGCGTGACCTTGGGCAAGTCACTTCACTTCTCTGAGCCTCAGTTCCCTCATCTGTAAAAACGGGAATTAAGACTGTGAGCCCCACATGGGACAACCTGATCACCAGCGCTTAGAACAGTGCTTGGCACATAGTAAGCGCTTAATAAGCTAAATAAGCTATTTATTTATTTATTTACTATTTATTTATTTTACTTGTACATATCTATTGTATTTATTTTATTTTGTTAGTATGTTTGGTTTTGTTCTCTGTCTCCCCCTTTTAGACTGTGAGCCCACTGTTGGGTAGGGACTGTCTCTATATGTTGCCAACTTGTACTTCCCAAGCGCTTAGTACAGTGCTCTGCACACAGTAAGTGCTCAATAAATACAATTGATTGATTGATTAACAAATACCATCATTATTGTTATTGTTATTATTATTATTATTATTAAAGGGCACGGGACTGGGAGTCAGAGGACTTGGGTTCTAATCCTGGGCTCCGACACTTAACTGCTGTGGGACCTTGGGTGACTCACTTAACTTCTCTGTGCCAACTTGTACTTCCCAAGCGCTTAGTACAGTGCTCTGCACACAGTAAGCGCTCAATAAATATGATTGAATGAATGAATGAATGCCCCAATTACCTCATCTGTAAAACGAGGACTAAATCCTACTTCCTCCCAGTTAGACTGCGAACCCGCAAGTGGGACAGCGGCTGTGTCCAACCTTATTATAGTGTATCTAACCCAGCACTTAGCACAGTGCTTGGCACATTGTAAGTCCTTAATAAATGCTACTATTATTATGAACATAATTACTATTATTCGTGTTATTATTAAAAGCTACCTTGACAGATAAGTTTTGAAAAGTGCCAACTCCCTCTTTTTCTCTAATTTCCTCTTTTGAGGGGAGGTTTGGATATGGGTGGCAAACGGGACATCATTATACAGTAAAATTCCACTCACTCCAAATTCAAGGGACAGGAAAAAAGTATGCTTTAAGAGAATCATGTTAGGATGACCTCATTATTTTACTAACTGAAAAAGATTAGGGCTTCCAGTTTTCTCCAGAAAAGCAGCTGCTTATGCATTCTTTTGAATGATGCAATATTACCTCAGTCGGTGGCACTTATTGAGCGCTGACAATGTGCAGAGCACTGTACTAAGCGCTTGGGAGAGTACAATACAACAGACTTAGCAGGCATGTTCCTTGCCCCCAGTGAATTTACGGTCTAGAATTACCTCAACGAGTTTTTACCAAATTGGTCTGTATGAGTAGGTGTGTAAATTCACATAGGCTTTGTGGAATCAGAGGTAAAACATAGCTATGACTGGGAAGAACCAAAGTAATAATAATAATGGCATTTATTAAGTGCTTACTATGTGCAAAGCACTGTTCTAAGTGCTGGGGAGGTTACAAGGTGATCAGGTTGTCCCACGGGGGGCTCACAGTCTTAACCCCCATTTTACAAATGAAGGAACTGAGGCACAGAGAAGTTAAGTGACTTGCCCAAGGTCACACAGCAGGCAACTGGCGGAGCCGGGATTAAAAATAAATAGATGAAGAAACAAACCAGTAAGACACAAAAATGCCAACGGTGGCTGATGGGATGGCATGATTAGAGGTAGAGGATCCACCAAGAGAGATACCATCTTATTGCTCAAATAATTAAGACTCATATAATTGCAAGTTGAATTAGACCCTGGGACCCAAACCCTGACTGGAGCTGAGGGTGACTTGACCAGAGACTGTCCTCTCTGATGGTTCCTGGGTTAACACATTAGTTCACTTACCTTGGGCTTTGCACGGATAAACCCATCGTGGGAAGCTGCCACAAGTAGATTAACAGTAGTATGATGAATAAGAGGTGGGAACTCTCACTAATAATAATAATTGTGGCATTTATCAAGTGCTTATTATGTGGCAAGCACTGTACTAAGCACTGAGGTGGAAACAAGCAAATCGGGTTGGATGCAGTCCCTGTCCCATGTGGAGTTCACAATTTCAATCCCCATTTTACAGATGAGGTCACTGAGGCACAGAGAAGTGAAGTGGCTTGCACAAGATCTCATAGCAGACAAGTTGTGGAGCCCGGGATTAGAACCCAGGACCTTCTGATTCCCAGGTCCATGCTCTACCCACTATGCCATATTGCTTCTCATTCATCATTCAATTGTATTTATTCATTCATTCATTCATCCGATCGTATTTATTGAGCGCTTACTGTGTGCAGAGCACTGTACTAAGCGCTTGGAAAGTACAATTCAACAACACAGACAATCCCTACCCAACAGGGCTCACAGTCTAGAAGGGAAATTTATTGAGTGCTTACCATGTGCAGAGCACTGTGCTAAGCTCTTGAGACAGTACAATGCAACAATAAACATTCCTTCATTCATTCAATCGTATTTATTGAGTGCTTACTGTGTGCAGAGCACTGTACTAAGCGCTTGGGCAGTACAAGTTGGCAACATATAGAGACGGTCCCTACCCAACAGCGGGCTCACGGACTAGAACAGACACATTCCCTGCCCACAATGAACTTAAAGTCTAGGGGGTGGGGATGAAGGCATTAATATAAATCAATAAATTATAGTTATGTAAATAAGTGCTGTGGGGAGGGGGCAAGAACAAAGAGAGCAAGTCAGGGTGACATGGAAGGGAGTGGGAGAAGTGGAAAGGGGGGCTTAGTCTGGGAAGGCCTCTTGGAGGAGATGGGCCTTCAGTAATAATAATAATAATAATAATAATAATAATAATAATAATGATAATAATGGAATTTATTAAGCTCTTACTATGTGCAAAGCACTGTTCTAAGTGCTGGGGAGGTTACAAGGTGATCAGGTTGTCCCACGGGGGGCTCACAGTCTTAATCCCCATTTTACAGATGAGGTAACTGAAGCACAGAGAAGTTAAGATAGAAGCAGCGTGGCTCATTGGAAAGAGCACGGGCTTTGGAGTCAGAGGTCATGGGTTTGAATTCTGGCTCCGCCACACGTCTGCTGTGTGACCTTGGGCCAAGTCACTTAACTTCTCTGAGCCTCAGTTCCCTCATCTGTAAAATGGGGATTAAGACTGTAAGCCCCCCGTGGGACAACTTGATCACCTTGTATCCCCCCTAGTGCTTAGAACAGTGCTCTGCACATAGTAAGCGCTTAATAAATGCCATCATTATTATTATTATTATTAAGTGATTTGCCCAAAGTCACACAGCTGACAATTGGCAGAGCCGGGATTTGAACCCATAACCTCTGACTCCAAATAAGGCTTTGAAGGTGAGGAGACTAACTGTCTTTTGGATTTGAGAAGGAAGGGCATTCCAGGGTAGAGGCAGGACATGGGTGAGGGGTTGGTGGTGAGATAGATGAGAAGGAGGCACAGAGAGAAGGTTAGTGTGACAGGAGTGAAGTGTGCGGGCTGGGTGTAGCAGGAGGGGGCAAGGTGATTGGGGGCTTTAAAGCCAGTGGTGAGCAGTTTTTGTCCGTTGGAGAAGCAGTGTGGCTCAGTGGAAAGGGCACGGCCTTTGGAGTCAGAGGTCATGGGTTCAAATCCTGGCTCTGCCACTTGTCAGCTGTGTGACTCGAGCAAGTCACTTAATTTCTCTATGCTTCAGTTCCCTCCTCCGTAAAATGGGGATTAAGACTGTGAGCCCCCCCGCGGGACAACTTGATCACCTTGTAACCTCCCCAGCACTTAGAACAGTGCTTTGCACATGGTAAGCACATAATGAATGCCATTATCATTATTTTTATTATGGGGAGGTAGATGGGCAACCACTGGAGTGTTTTGAGGAGTGGGGAAACATGTCCTGAACGTTTTTGTAGAAGAATGATCTGGGCAGCAGAGTGAAGTATGGACTGGAGTGGGGAGAGATAGGAGGCTGGGTGGTCAGCAAGGAGGCTGATGCAGTAATCCAGTCGGGATAGGATGAGTGATTATGTTACTGTGGTAGCAGTTTGGATGGAGAGGAAGGAGCAGATTTTAGCGATGTTGTGAAGGTGGGACCCGACAGGTTTTAGTGATGGATTATGTGAGCTGAATGAGAGAGTGGAGTCGGGAGAAGGGATTGTGAGACAGGAAGAATGATGGTGCCATCTACAGTGATGGGAAATTCAAGGGGAAGCTAGGGTTTGGGTGGGAAGATAAGGAGTTCTGTTTTGGACATGTTAAGCTTGAGGTGACAGGAGACAAGCAGAAATGTCTTAAAGGCAAGAGGAAATGTGAGACTGCAGAGAGGGCGAGAGATCAGGGGTGGAGAGGTAGATTGGGGTATCCTCTGCATAGAGATGGTAGTTGAAGCCATGGGAGTGAATGAGTTCTCCAAGGGAGTGGGTGTAAAATGGAGAATAGAAGGGGATCAAGAAGTGAACCTTGAGGAACCCCCAAAGTTAGGGGGTGGGAGGCAGAGCAGGAGCCCGAGAAGGAGACTGAGAATAAACGACCAGTGAGATAAGAGGAGAACCAGGAGAGGACAGAGACAGTGAAGCCAAGGTTGGATAATGTTTCCAGGAGGGGGTGATCCACAGTGTTTAAGGCAGCTGAGAGGTCAAGGAGGATTAGGATGGAGTAGAGGCCGCTGAATTTGGCAAGGAGGAGATCCATGGTGACCTCTGAGAGGGCGGTTTCTGGGTAGTGAAGGGGACGGAAGATTGGAGGGGGTCGAGGAGAGGAACTTGAGACAGCAAGTGTCGAGGACCTCGCTCAAGGAGTTTGGAGAGGAAAGGTAGGAAGGAGATGGGGTGATAACTGGAGGGGAGCTGTGGTTTCTCATATTCACTCATTCAATCGTATTTATAATAATAATAATAGCATTTATTAAGTGCTTACTATGTGCAAAGCACTGTTCTGAGCGCTGGGGAGGTTAACAAGGTGATCAGGTTGTCCCACGGGGGGCTCACAGTCTTCATCCCCATTTTACAGATGAGGTTACTGAGGCCCAGAGAAGTTAAGTGACTTGCCCAAAGTCACACAGCTGATACGTGGCGGAGCCGATTTGAACCAATGACCTCTGACTCCAAAGCCCGGGCTCTTGCCACTGAGCCACGCTGCTTCTCCAGTGCTTAGTTATTAGTTAGTTATTAGTGCTTACTGTGCGCAGAGCACTGCACTAAGCACTTGCAAAGTATAATTCAGCTCATATCTCCCTATGCCCACACTGAGCAGAACCTGATGAGAAAGCTGGTTCCAGCACCGTTTCTTCTGTCCCAGACAGATGGGAAGAAACCAGAGAAGCACAAAGAAGGTGACCAAAACTATTTAGAGGAAAGGTTATTCAGGTATTCAGTTCGGAATGCCCTCCCTCCTCACATCCGCCAAACTAGCTCTCTTCCCCCCTTCAAAGCCCTACTGAGAGCTCACCTCCCCCAGGAGGCCTTCCCAGACTGAGCCCCCCTTTTTCTCTTCCTCTCTGCTCTACCCCCTTCTCTGCCCCACAGCACTTGTATACAATTATACCTATTTATTATTCTATTTATTGTATTATGTGTATAGATCTATAATTCTATTTACCTATTTTGATGTTATTGTTTTGTTTTGTTGTCTGTTTCCCCCTTCTAGACCGTGAGCCCATTGTTGGGTAGGGACTGTCTCTATCTGTTGCTGAATTGTACTTTCCAAGCGCTTAGTACAGTGCTGTGCACACAGTAAGCACTCAATAAATACAATTGAATGAATGAATGAAATAGAGGCTCAGGCAGTGTTTTCTACATTTCGTAGGTTTTTGAAGAGGGTGTCTGACAGTAAGCTCATTACGAGCAGGGAATGTGTCTGCTAATTCTGTTGTACTCACCCAAGAGCTTAGTTCATTGCTCTTAGTGAGAACTCAATAAATACCGTTGATTGAATGATTGAAACCATCAGCCAGGATTACCGCTGGAAAGCGGAGCCATCCACAGTCCTGATGGCAACTCTCTGCGTCGCCCTGACTTGCTCCCTTTATTCATCCCCTCTCCCAGCCCCACGGCACTTATGTCCACATCTATCATTTACTTCTTTATATTACAAATATAATCCATTACACTTCTATTAATTATATCCATGTATATTATTATAAGTGATTAATATATTAGTATTAATGTCTGCCTCCCCCTCTAGACTGTAAGCTTGTTGTGGGCAGGGAACGTGTCTGTTTATTGTTGCATTGTCCTCTCCGAAGCCCTTAGTATAGTGCTCTATACAGAGCAAGCATTCAATAAATATAATTTACCGACTTCCCAGGAGGGCAAGAATGTTAGGCGGAACTCAACTGGGAAAGACAACCTCATTTCTTGGTTTTCCAATCGCCCTCATTTACAGACACCACTCGCTGCCGCCAAAGAGGAAAGCCACTTTAGGCAGGCATACCCACTTAAATGACATTGCAAGGTGCGAGTCTCCCGCACATCGGAGCTCAGATATGTCGTCTGGAAGCAATTAGAGCATACCTGTATTTACAGTGCCCTGAGCTCCTATCCCCCTGTGCATTGTCTTTCCTACGTGCAACAAACTGTTTCATCAGTGACTTTTAAACATATACAAAACAGAAGTAAAATGAAGCTTCACGCAGGGAACGGAACCCATTCTGCAGCGCCGCTTCAGGGACGTCGGCCTCCCAATGGGAAAACCGAACAAAATCCCCCAAGGGAGAAAAAGAACCCGTTCAAAAATGGTTTGGGCCACACAAAATCCTCTTGTCTCTTTGGGGTTTAAGTTTTGGAGATTCAAGCACCTCTGCGCGTAGTGGGTGCTCAGGATGGATAGATCAAAATGATTCGTGCAAAGAGCAAGATTTAGTGATCGGTGAAAACAAGGGCCCCGACCACATTGCTGTCTTGGGACAGCAGTGAAATTCTAAATCCTCCAGAGGGTTAAAAGAGACAGAGAGAAGGAGAGTGGGAGAAGGTGGGAGAGAGAGAGAGAGAGAAGGCAAACACATAAACTCACAGACTAAAACTAATCAAGATGGCCAACCCCTAGATTTCCCCGCCAGTGGTGAAGAAGGTAAATCCCGATAAAGGAAATCCCCTGATGAACACTAAACCTCATTTTAGCCATTTCTTTCCAGTGCTCTTCCCCAACCAAGCTTCCTGTCTCTGTGGGGTTCTGGAAGGAACACTCATTATTCCTCCGGAGATGGTGATACTATGTAGTTTTAAAGCAACTTTTCTCACCTGAGCTGAGATTAAGGAGTCCACGATGAATGGTTCTTGGAGGAAGCTCGGCCCATGGTTTGTGTCAGGACCCAGAGCCGAAAACCAAATAAACTGTTAAACTAGGAAACTAAGCGAATTTAGAAATGGGTTGGTGTAAATGTCCATGAATGAACTGCAGGAGAAGCAGTGTGGGCTAATGGATACACCACAGGGCTGGGAATCAGAAGGACCTGGATTCTAATTCCCCAAAGTACTTACATACATATTTGTATCTGTTTCTATCTGTATATTTGTAAACATATCTGTATGTTTATATCTGTATCTATCTGTTGCCGAATTGTACTTTCCAAGCGCTTAGTACAGTGCTGTGCACACAGTAAACGCTCAATAAATACAATTGAATGAATGAATGAAATAGAGGCTCAGTCAGTGTTTTCTACATTTCGTAGGTTTTTTGAAGAAGGTGTCTGACAGTAAGCTCATTACGAGCAGGGAATGTGTCTGCTAATTCTGTCTGTCTCCCCCTCTAGACTGTAAGCTCGCTGTGGGCAGGGAGTGTGTCTGTTTATTATTATATTGTACTCTCCCAAGTGTTTAGTACAGTGCTCTGCTCACAGTAAGCACTCAATAAATACCACTGAATGAACGAACAATCCTGGCTCCGTGTGTTTGCTGTGTGACTCTTGGCAAGTCACTTAACTTATCTGTGCCTCAGTTACCTCACCTGAAAAATGGCTAGTAAGACTGTGACCAAAGGAAAAAAAAAAATGTGATAAGCTAGCTTCTATATCAGCACTTAGTACGGTGCCTGGCACATGTAAGCACTTAACAAATACAATTAAAAAATTGCATTTTATTTAGAGAAATCACATTCCTTAGAGGACATCAAATTTGAACAATCCATTGCATCAATACAAACTTCCAAAACCAATGAAAAACTAGTTTTGGTTTCTCCACTACCAGTTAAACTTTTGGAATTAAGAAATCTAGCATCACTTTTCAAGAAATCAAATGAATTTACAGATATGACTAATGAAAAAGACCCTGAAATTCAAAAGTGTGCAAAGGTGTTCAGCAGCTGGCCTTCTACAGGACAATTTTAAGAAGACTGTTCTTGATCTTAAATTGACCAAATTCTTAACTAAAATTGAAAAACCACTAGAGTTCATGGGTTCAAATCCCGGCTCCGCCAATTGTCAGCTGTGTGACTTTGCACAAGTCACTTAACTTCTTTGGGCCCAGTTACCTCATCTGTAAAATGGGGATTAAGATTGTGAGCCCCCCCACCCCCCCGTGGGACAACTTGATCACCTTGTGACCTTCCCAGCGCTTAGAACAATGCTTTGCACATAGTAAGCGCTTAATAAATGTCATCATTATTATTATACTACATATACAATTAATATTACTTTTCCAGAAGTTCTGGAAAAGATTCTAATTGATGGGTAAAGGAAAATGTACCCTTTGATACAACCCTTCATGGAAAATAACCAACCCAATAGTATCATGGGGCAGGCCTGTATCTATTTTAAAGATTTCTCCAATTTCAGGCAGAGACAAAAGGATACTGTAATCCAAGATGGTGACGTAAAAGATATATGTCCTGATTGGTCCATTTTGAATATATTTTAGGTGTCATTCACAAAATGGGACGAGCAGATTTCCAAGGGTAAAAAACAGAAAGGAGGCCCAAATACCAACATCTCTCCTACCTAGTATGTACGTGTACTGCACAGTCAAAAGTGTTTTTGTCATTATTACTAAGTATTATCCCACCAAAAATGAATACTGGTTGACAAATTGTGATTAAAAAGTATTTGTAGCAGAAATTTAAGGGCTATCTGTGTATTTATCCCTATTGAAAAGAAATTCCATCAATAATAATAATAATAATGGCATTTATTAAGCACTTACTATGTGCCAAGCACTGGGGAGGTTACAAGGTGATCAGGTCATCCCATGGAGGGCTCACAATCTTCATCCCCATTTTACAGATGAGGGAATTGAGGCACAGAGAAGTGACTTGCCCAGAGTCACACAGCTGACAAGTGGTGGAGCTAGGATTTGAACCCACGACCTCGGACTCCAAAGCCCAGGCTCTTTCTACTGAGCCACACTGCTTCTCATTTTTCTGCATCTCGTTTTTCCCTATCTCATTTTTCTCTTCCTCATTAAATGGCAGAAATTACTCAAATGAATATCAGTCCCACAGTGAGCCAAGTAAAAGCCAGTTTATCATATTTACTGAGTGCTTACTGTGTGCAGGGCACTGTACTAAGTGCTTGGGAGAGTACAATATAACAGGCATATTCCTTGCCAAGAAACCGACTTGGATGTCTACAACCATATCCCCCTGCACTCCTGTTTTTTTGTTTGTTTAGTTTTGTTTTAAATGATATCTGTTAAGCACTTAGAACAGTGGCTGGCACATAGTAAGTGCTTAACAAAGATCACTTATTGTGTGCCAGGCACTGTTCTAAGCGCTGTTCCGGCAGAGAAGACCTGGACCGTTTTTTGTTTCTTTGGGGTTGGGATGATTTGGGGTTCTCAAGCCCATGGATTCTCACAGCCAGGGAGTGAAGTGGGTGACCACTGTGATGTGCGCTGTCACTTTAAAGGCGGTAATTCATTCATTCAATCGTATTTATTGAGCACTTGCTGTGTGCAGAGCACTGTACTAAGCACTCTGCCTTGGATTTGACTCTGGGACTGCAAACTCTAGCCTGTAAGCTGGTGGTGAGCAGGGAATGTGTCTGTCACATTGTAATAATAATAATGGCATTTGTTATGCATTTACTAGTGCTCTGCACACAGTAAGCACTCAATAAATACCACTGAAAAGGAGGAGGGTGAGCCATCTGGGGAAGAAAGGGAGAATATGGTAAAGAACAGGGTTGGATGGTGGGGTATTCATTCATTCATTCATGCAATCATATTTATTGAGCGCTTACTGTTTGCAGAACACTGTGCTAAGCACTTGGGAAAGTTTAAAACAGCAATAAAGAGAGTCAGTCCCTTCCCACAGTGACTGGGGCAGTGTCTGGGGGTGGAAGGGGAGAGAGACATCAACAGAAATACAGGGATGGAAGTGAGCAGAGCTTACAGATGGAGAACTCGGAAAGGCGAGGGGAGAGCAGGAAGATTTAGAAAAGGAGGAGGAAAGAGGAGACAAGATGTTAGTAGGGGAGATGAGACACAAACCGGGAGATCAGTTGATAAATATATGGCATTTACTGAGTGCTTACTATGTGCAGAGCACTGCACTAAGTGCTTGGGAGAGTACAACAGAATTAGCAGACATGTTATCTGTCCATAAAGAGCTCCAACTATACAGGGGGAGAT
This sequence comes from Tachyglossus aculeatus, assembly GCF_015852505.1. Lineage (NCBI taxonomy): Eukaryota > Metazoa > Chordata > Mammalia > Monotremata > Tachyglossidae > Tachyglossus > Tachyglossus aculeatus. Next base: position 2,964,792 of record NC_052075.1, read on the forward strand.
GAACCAGGAAAGAATAAGAGGTGGCAATCCAAGGGAAAGACAAGGAGAGATAAGATGCCCAAAATCTGTGAATATTTCCAGGGAATCAAAAGGATCCTTTTTTCAGATTTTCCTTAACTTTCCAATTGACTTTACACTAAGGTAACGGCTACTTATTGTTGTGGGAAGACCTGGGGCTGAAAGTCAGAAGACCTGGGTTCTTACCAGGGCTCTGCCACTGATCTCCTTTGTGACTTTGGGCAAATTACCGAACCTCTCTGGACATCAATTTCATTATCTAAACTATGGAGTTAAAACCTGCTTCTTCCCTCCTCACAGAATGGGTAAGTAAATAATAATAATAATTATGATCATCATCAATCGTATTTATTGAGTGCTTACTATGTGCAGAACACTGTACTAAGTGCTTGGGAAGTACAAATTGGCAACATATAGAGACAGTCCCTACCCAACAGTGGGCTCACAGTCTAAAAGGGGGAGACAGAGAACAAAACCAAACATACTAACAAAATAAAATAAATAGAATAGATATGTACAAGTAAAATACATAAATAAATAGAGCAATAAATATGTACAAACATATATACATATATACAGGTGCTGTGGGGAAGGGAAGGAGGTAAGATGGGGGGGATGGAGAGGGGGATGAGGGAGAGAGGAAGGAAGGGGCTCAGTGTGGGAAGGCCTCCTGGAGGAGGTGAGCTCTCAGCAGGGCCTTGAAGGGAGGAAGAGAGCTAGCTTGGCGGATGGGCAGAGGGAGGGCAATTTGGTATTTGTTAAATGCTTATGATGTGCCAAGCACTGTTCTGAGCACTGAGCACAAATGAGTGATACGGATTTCAGAGTATCATTATTATTTAGCTGTAGTTCTAGTAGAAGGATATCCCCAGAGAGTGGTCCTTCTGGATCTCCACTGTCACTGACAGTGGACTCCTTGTAAGGGTAGCCACAGTCTACAGGCTTTCCATCTCACCTCCTCCTCTGACTCCTGTACTGGGTTGATTTTCCTTCCAATTCTCCTCTCTCATTCTGGCAGATTTACCCCTTAACTCTACTACCTCCCTTTATCCTCCTTCTTATGCTCCTTTTTCATTTCATAATAATAATAATAATAATAGTTGTGGTGTTTGTTGAGCACTTACTATGTGCCAGGCACCGAACTAAGCGCCGGGGTGGATACAAGTAAATCAGTGTGGACACAGTCCCTTGCTCCACATGGGGCTCATGCTATCAGCACTGAGCCCTACTAAGAGCTCACCTCCTCCAGGACGTCCTCCCAGACTGAGCCCCCTCCTTCCTCTCCCCCTCCCCATCCCCCCGCCTTACCTCCTCCCCCTCCCCACAGCACCTGTATATATGTATATATGTTTGTACATATTTATTACTCTATTTATTTTACTTGTACATATCTATTCTATTTATTTTATTAATATGTTTTGTTTTATTGTCTGTCTCCCCCTTCCAGACTGTGAGCCCGCTGCTGGGTAGGGACCGTCTCTATACGTTGCCAACTTGTACCTCCCAAGTGCTTAGTACAGTGCTCTGCACACAGTAAGCGCTCAATGAATACGATTGAATGAATGAATTTCCACCTGCACCACCATTCTGTCATCGCCATTTACCTTAGTAGAAATCCCAGACACTCACTCAGAGTCAGACATTTCTGAGAGTTTACCCTTCTGGGCTCCCTTTATTTTTTCCATTCTTCACTTAGGTCACCCCCGGCTTCACTCCCCGCCACGTCTCTCATTCACAGTTCCCCCCATCAGCCTTTCTACCCATAAATGTCTGCCACCTTCTCCTCCCTCATCATCCTGTCCTGCCCTCCTTGATGGTTGGGCTTAGCTTCTGGTTCACTGTCTCTCACCTGACTCCACTGACTTTACAATCCCTGGTTGTGGCTCAGCCCCAGGGTGTGACCTTCTGCTTTAGTTCACAAGTCCCCGGGGACCACTGAAGGAGAAGCAAGCTCCAACTCAACGTCCTTCCTTCCAAATGGACACCGGCCGCCTCCAGCTCAGGCCTGGCACTTATAGAGCAGCAGAAATTCCTCCTTGGTGGATTTGCTAACCCAACGTGATTTTAGGGGCAGGTGGGCCCCCGCGGCCCCCGATTTAAAGAAGCTGAACTTTCTGTATCTCCTCCACCCCGACTCCCCCCAGCAGCAGAACACCTATGTGGAGACACTGAAGGGATACCCCTGCCTCTCTCCCAATCGATCCAATCGTATTTATCGAGCGCTTACTGTGGGCAGAGCTCCGTACCAAGGGCTTGGGAGAGTGCAGCGCGACAACAAAACAGACCCATTCCCTGCCCGCAACGAGCTTAGAGTCTAGAAGACTGTTTACACCCTGCCCAATCACCCACTCCAACGGAATGGATGTTAGTGATCCCACACCCGCCTGCATTTGGGGCCTGAGGTGGAAGGACGAAGAGGTGAAGGAGTTAAAGAGATCAGCTCTACTTTCCTCACAAGTGGTTCCCCTCCTAAACCTCCTCCCCTCCCCAGAATGGGCCCAGAGGCGGAGTGGGGTCTGGAACCAATGCCTCAGCAAGCTTAATCCCGGGAGGAACCGGTTCAAAGATAAGACTGACTGCAAACCCAACTGGCTCCACTGTTCAAACCCTCCCTCCCCACTGCTTCCTACCCCCAATAATTGGGGGGGCCACCCAGTGCTGGTTTGCCTGAGGCCACCAGACTCCTAGCCCATTTGCCACGCTGCTGAATTACAACTTTCACCAGCCCTTCTGCACTTTCAACTCTCTCCTTAAGCCTCTCCCCACCTTTCTTGCCGCCAGCGATCTGGAGAACTCTTTAAAGAGAAGATTGAGGCAGCAGGGGTGAGCGTCAACTCAGGGCCAGAGTGATTCGGGACAATGGAGTGGGCTGCAGCATTCATTCATTCATTCATTCAATCGTATTTATTGAGCGCTTACTGTGTGCAGAGCACTGTACTAAGCGCTTGGGAAGTACAAGTCGGCAACAGATAGAGACGGTCCCTACCCAACAACGGGTTCAGTCTATAAGGGGGAGACAGAGAACAAAACAAAACATGTGGACAGGTGTCAAGTGGACAGCAGGCACCACATCTTCAAGAACCTTCCTCTCTGCCCGACACTGACGGCCAGTAGACAATTACTCAACTATGTTGGGGTGGGGGTTTCATTGGTCACCCCTGGCTGCTGGATTTTTTTTTTTAATCTTCCTCTACACTGACTCTCTTCCGAGCCCAAGCCATTCTGCATTAGCAAACCCAGAATGTGGCTGTGCTTCTTTAGCTTTCTTAAACCCAACTCCCCTCTCTTAAATGTTCTCCTGTCCAGCCCTGGTCAATCAATCGTATTTATTGAGCGCTTACTTGTGTGCAGAGCACTGTACTAAGCGCTTGGGAAGTACAAGTTAGCAACATGTAGAGACAGTCCCTACCCAACAGTGGGCTCACAGTCTAAAAGGGGCTCACAGTCTAAAGTGTCCAGGTAAAAACTGGCCCTGCTTCTCCTGCCTCTAGCTCAGTCTCATTTCCACACCAGTTCCTGATGCTGAACTACCTCAGTCAGTTAGTCAACAATCAATCAATCATATTTACTGAGCACTTACTGTGTGCAGAGCGCTGTACTAAGTGCTTGGAAGAGTACAACACAATATAACAGGCACATTCTCTGCCCACAACAAGCTTACAGTCTAGAGGGGACAGCATTTATTGGGTAGGCACTTACTAAAATACTCGCAGTGGTGATGACGAGAATAATGATGAGGATGCTACTTACATTTCCTCAAAGAACCAAGCAATAAAGGGAGGTTTACACCAACAGCAAATCAGTGCTGCCTATGGAGGTGTTGGAATCTCCACTGATGCGAAACATTATTTCCTTGGATTGGGAAGGGATATTGCTCTTCTAACGCTAACTCTCTCACTTCCTCAAATCCATCTATCTCACCGCTAATCCCTTGCTTACCTCCTGCCTTTGGCCTGGAAAGTCCTCCCTTCTCAAATCCAACAGACAATTAAGTCTCCCCCGCTACAAAGCCTTATTGAAGGCACATCGCCTAGAAGAGGACTTCCTTAAGCCCTCTTTTCCTCTTCTCCCTTCTGTGTTGCCCTGACTTGCTCCCTTTATTCATCCCCCTTCCAGCCCTCAAGTGCTTATACACATATCTCTAATTTATTTTTTATATTAATATCTGTCTCCCCCTCTAGATTGTAAGCTCGCCTTGCTCCCTTTATTCATTCCCCCCTTTCAGCCCCAAAGCACCTATGTACATATCTGGAATTTGTTTATTTTATTATCTGTCTCCCCCTCTAGAGTGTAAGCTCATTGTAGGCAGGGAATGTGCCTTCTTATTGTTGTTTTGTACTCTGCCAAGTGCTTAGTACAGTGCTCTGCACACAGTAAGCGCTCAAAAAATACGATTGAATGAATGCAAGAATTCATTCATTCAATCGTATCTATTGAGCGCTTACTGTGTGCAGAGCACTGTACTGAGTGCTTGGAAAGTACGGTTCGGCAGCAGATAGAGACAATCCCTACGCAACAACAAGAATTAGAGAGTAGCCTACTGAAAACCCACTGTGTCCTTCTGATCTTTCACCTCAGGACTTCAGTCTTCGAGATGGTAATGGAAAAAGCACATATAACTCCAAAATAGACCTAATAAAGAGCTTACTGGGCTAATATGAAGCCATTTGCAAAATTCCAAAAGGATGTTTACACCACTTTCGGAGACTTAGAAAAGGCTTGGTTCACCTTTAAGTGATTTACTCAATGCACTCTATGATTATTTACTTGGGTATTCAGTTCAAGACAATCATAGGAATGAACGGCCCATAAATTAGAATAGCTATGAAACACAGGCTGCCTTTATGTAGAAACATAACTTTTCCACAATATTTTCGTGGGTTTTTTTTTCTCCCAAAGAGAAAATACACGTAATAGCCAAGAAGATACTGTTTCACCCATTCTTACTGTCCCTTTCTTAAAATCACAGCCATGACTTGCTTTCCCGCTCCCTGTTGAGCTTACATCTTCTCAGTTCACTGAAAGCCAGATCTCTTAGCCTGAGGAGCCAGGAGTGAATCCAGCTGGGAAATTACCCTGGCACCTTTCTGTCTCCTTCCCACCGCTGCCTTCCGACAACCCACCGGAGTAGGCTCAAGGTTCAAGAGAAGACATGGAGGAGGTAAAGGAAAGCCATGTCGAACTCAACCCTGTCAATTTTGGCTCTTTTTCCACACCTCTGGTTCTAAGTTGGATCGGTGCGAGGGGAATTTGGGGGTGAGATACTTACAATGGGCAAAGATGGAGACTTTGGATAATCAGTGCTGTTCACTGATAGGTGCCATCCCTGTGGACTGTGTTCTGAAAAATGTTTCCCTAGTTAGTGTTTAACTAATGACAGCTAATAACAACGAAAATGGACAGAATCCAACAGGGCCCATGCGGATACACTATTCTCCCCCATATTCCTTCAATCGTGGAAAGGTATCTTTAACTGTACAGAAGATGAGGTGCGCTTAGTACAGTACTCTGCACACAGTAAGCGCTCAATAAATACGATTGAATGAATAAATGGTGGCCATTCCTTCAGCATAAAAGAGACACCCAAAGACAGAAGGAAAGACCAGAGAATATCTGATCCATAAAGAAATGGTAAAGTAAATTGGCCTAGTGGAAAGAGCACGGGCCTGAGTGGCAGAAGACTCATGTTCTAATCCCAGCTCTTCTGTTTGTCTGTCGTGTGACTTGAAAAACTCACTTCTCTGGGCCTCAGTTTTCTCATCTGTAAAATGGGGAGCCAACAGCTCTTCTCCATCCCCCTTAGGCCGTGAGCTTTATGTGGACCGAGGACTATGTCCAACCTGATTATAATCTCCCTCAGTGCTTGGCATGTGATGAGCTCTTAATAAATTCCACAATTATCAGAAATAGGGGGGATCGGGCTCTATATTGTACTCTCCCAAGCGCTTAGTACAGCGTCCTCCACATAGTAAGCACACGATAAATATGATTGACTCTAGGCCTTCCAATTATGATTTTTTAAATAATAATAATAATGATAGCATTTAGTAAGCGCTTACTATGTGCAAAGCACTGTTCTAAGCGCTAGGGAGGTTACGAGGTGATCAGGTTGTCCCACGGGGGGCTCACAGTCTTCATCCCCATTTTACAGATGAGGGAACTGAGGCCCAGAGAAGTGAAGTGACTTGCCCAAAGTCACACAGCTGACAAGTGGTGGAGCTGGGATTTGAACCCATGACCTCTGACTCCAAAGCCCGGGCTCTTTCCACTGAACCATGCTGCTTATCCCATACGTCTATATCACGAGACCTTACATCTAGTTGTAGTAGTGGAGGTGGTCCTTATTGAGTACCCTCTCTGACGGCAATGCAGTGTGGTAGTACCGGCTAAAAGCACAGGCCTGGGGGTCAGAAGGACCTGGGTTCTAATCCTGGCTCTCCCACATGTCAGCTGTGGGACCTTGGGCAAGTCATTCCACTGCTCTGTGCCTCAGTTATCTCCTCTGCAAAATGGGGACTGAGACTGTGAGCCCCACGTGGGGCAGGGACTGTGTCCAACCTGATTAATATGTATCTATCCCAGCGCTTACAACAATGCTGGACACATAGTAAATGCCAAATACCACCATCATCATCGTTCTTATTATTAAGACCACTAGTAGGTCAAGTTGAAGCGTCAGAGCCTGGTCCCTGCCTGGCAGGTGACAGCTGTCAGTAAACATTGTTGATTATAAAAATGAAAGCCAAGCAGCAAGCTTTCTCCCCAAAAGAAACAAATGTCTGCCCTTCAGTCAGCCAACAAAAGGGATATGAAATACATATCCAAATACCATTCCTTTCCCTATGTGGTCGTATCGAGCCGCACAAACATTGTTTCTTCCGAACTGAACTGCTGTTTCCCACCACTGACACGCTACCCATGACAGGCTCTTCATCTTTTCCTCCAGGCCCTTCATGGTTCTCCAGGTTATACAACGATGCAAAATTTAAAAATGGGTTCGGGGCCGATCACTCCACTAAAGCCAACTGGCTTCTAAGGAAACCGGATCCAATGGGTGGCTCCCTGATCGGATATAAGAGCTTAAGGATTTCCAGGAAAATCTGGTGGAACTTTTGAAATCTTCTAGTTTCCCCGATTCTGCCTTACCTTGGGCTGTTTAAGGTTCCGTTGGCGTGGGTATTATTATCTTTAACTTTTTAAGTTACATTTTTGCAAATCAATTACAGTTGCTTGCAAAAAAAATTGCTGCCACGTTGGTCATTTTTGCCCAGGTCAATATAAACAACAGGGGCACCTATAAGAGCATCATCAAATAACAATTAAAAGGGCTCTAGATAACCAGCTGGCATTAAAAAAACACACTGAAGCTCAAACGGAACAAAACAACACTGCATCTCTCATCAGCTTTACTGAAATGAAGACAATTATTTTATATGGGACACTAATTCTCCACAGTATGTTTATTATTAAACACTGGCTTAATTTCTATTATTGATGTTCTACTTAGCCACACAGACAAGCGTACAAGTGAATTTACCCACAAGTGAACATTTTCCAGAGGAAGCTGTTGTTTTTTGCTACAGTAATTGTTCCAAGAAAAGCATCAGAAATTTTGAGATAACATATTGTTTCTCCATAACAGCTTCAAACTTTTACCCAGATGCTTAGTTTTCTTCTGCTTTATAGCAGAA